>NW_007247360.1:197299-240416 GCF_000164805.1 Carlito syrichta
TTTTTTTTTTTTTTTTTTTAATTTAAAGACAGTGTCTTGCCCTGTCACCCAGGTGGAGTACAGTGGTCAGATGATAGCCTACTACAGCCTTGAACTCTTGAGTTCGAGTGATCCTGCCTCAGCCTCTCTTGTGTAGCTGGGACTACAGGTGTTTTTCACCATGCTCGGCTAATTTTTTATTTTTATAGTGACAGTGTCTCACTAGTTGCCTAGGCTGGCTTCAAACTCCTGGCCTCAAGGGATTCTCCTGCCTAAGTCTCCCAAAGTCCAGGGATTATAGACACGAGCCACTTCACCCAGTCAAGAATCTTCTTTAAATTAAGTTTAACAATCCTCTAGACAATTAACACAAATAACAGATTAAAACAGACCAAAAAGGAATCAACATCAAAGACTTCTGTTTTATGTAGGACTTCAACTAAACCAATCCATCCATTCTTTGTTAAAGACATAAAGGAGAATTCAAAGACCTCTAGTTTTATTTGACAATCTACTCCCATGCCTAAATCACTTAAGAGATATATAGTGCATTCATTTTGGGAAGGGAGCCGGAGATAAACCATTCCTTCCACTACAAAAGTCTTCCCAATTTGGTAAGAATGAACTGTGCCTTAATTTTGACCAATTTACTCCAAATGTGACATTCTATGCCAGACTACATTTGCATGTGACCCCGAATATGTTTGACACAACGCTTTCTCCACAGCTTTGAGGAAGATTTATTGACATTTTATACTCTTACATGAGTTTGCTACTATGCTAATCTGAAGATGTGAAATTGAATGAAATGAACCAAGATTTCTCCTGAAGCAAAATCTACTGGGACACCTGTCAACACATCACCCACACTCCTTGGTGACCCTAGAGTTAAACAACAGTTCAAATAAGATTGCAACAGCCTGTATTTCTCTGGTGTGTAAACAACCCTTCATTCTAAGTCACATAGTGTTTGACTTAGTTTAAATAGATGTGGCTATTTACCCACTTCACACAAGTCCCTGGACAATGTCCTCCATCACAGCATAATATTAACTGGAAAGCTCAGGAACTGTGTTATTTTTATGTTCCATAGACCATCTAGCACATTTCACTATTCTGTGCAAGCACTTACTAATGTGTTTTCATAGTTCAGAGTTGTATAGCAAAGGTCATATGCACATATGTGGGGATTTTATCAAGGCCCATGATTCATCCAACTATTTATTCATTCATTTATTTCACAATTTATAATGGAGTCTTCTTTAGGCAAGATGTAAATATAAATAAGTAGTGTTTGACCATTTTAGAGTTCATAATATATAGTATCAACATTCTATAAGTCTCTAGATTAATTAAACCCCATTTAACAAAACAGACTATCTAAGAACTCTGTGTTTCAAATGATAATTTTGTAATTGTCTTTTATAGTTTCTAAAACTCCCTCAATAAAATCACAGAAAAAAAGGGCCATTTGAAAACTGTTATCAACTATCATTTCCCTGTCATCACCAAGGATAGAGCTTTTGTCATCAGATACAAAATTTGATTACTTTCAATCAATATCTTAAAAAATACTAATGAATGAAGCCAATAAAATGAAAGAGACACGCTTTTTAAAAAACTAAAACACCTAGTTTAGTTCAGATTTTATAATAGCACATACATTTATGCTAATTTTTTCTTTCTTCCCTATTTGCCTATATGCTCCATAAAAGTATAGGTTATGTGTACTTCTGATCATGAATGTATTATTTGCACCTAGCACAATGCCTGGCATATATTGCACTCAGTAATTTTTTATGGAATGAATAAAATAAATTAAGAAAATAAATCAATGTAATATAATTTTACAATCTTACAGTATAATATGATCTTCAGTGGAAGATTACTGAAAATAGTTTCAGAGGACCAGTAAAGGTAATTTCCTCTTTTTCTTTTTAGAAGATTCACAGACACAAAAAATAGTGGGGGGGTGGAACAGAAGAAAGAGTGAAGGAAAAGTTCAACATTTTTACCCAATACTTCATATCCTTCAAAAATGGGTAAATATCTCTCCAGCTCTTTAGGCCAACAGCATGAGGTTGAATACATCATCAGTTTTCATGTAAAACATGAGTTTGCAAGCAAACAGGAAGTTTATCGTATAAAATGAAGCTTTTCTTTTGCAGTTTTTCATTAATAATAGAGATGGACTTTCAACTACTTACTACAGTTGTGACTCTCTCCCTAACATATAGAGCTTCTTAAAAGCAAAATAAATAAATAAATAAATAATAGAATTTCTCATCAAATTCAATTCCTTTTATCTCTGAGAGGGGCGGTAGAAGCAGCAGGTGACAAATTCATTTTTATCTAATAGCATTTGATCATGTGATATATTTTATTTCCACAGTTGATGTAACTTAATGAACAGTAAATTGGGAAAAATCCATCAATATGTGAGAAGTTAGTGGGTCGTGTTTGTGTGTATGTGGGGTATGAGTATAGGGAGAAGAGAAAGGCATTTGTGGTAGAGGTAAGATAAAAAGGTTGCTACTACACGTTCTGTGTAGGAAACCTTTTTAAAAAGTCATTAGTTCCAATCCATGTTATAGCAATCGAATGGAATTACAAGAGCTGAAGAAACAAACTTTATTAAATGAGATGTGGTGATCTCAGGCCAGGTACTTTAAAAATGAACTTACAAAAATAAACCCCAAGACTGACAGCAGCCATGCTGAAGACCTCTAGGATAAAGTTAAAAGGGCTGTGTGGAATAAACCTGTATAGCCTATGAAGGAAGAAGAAGACCTGAGGGGACCATCAGTCTGACAATTTCCACCAAGAAAAGTAGTTGCTCATGAGTTTTAAACAAAGTTATATAGAGTTTTAGATATGTTTAATACCAGCAAAACAAAGTTTTCTGAGCAATAAAAAGGGACTTATTATTTTATTACATTATTGACATTACCAAGGATCCCAAACTCTAGAAGAAAGCCAGGAACTCTGGCTAGATTCAGCAACAGTGTAATCTTGAGTAAACAGTCTTTGTCACGAGCCTAGACTTTCTTTACTTTCAGAATGTGGATAATTAGAGCATGTGCTTTATATGGTTGTTGAGAGAATACATGAGTCTTTGCTGTAAGTACTCTAGTGTGGTAGTTTTTTTCATGGCCAATGGAACCCATATGTCAGCTGAGAGAATTCTTGATGGGGATACCCATGTAAATTTAGTCTCGTCAAATGTTTACACTGTACTCATCTTACTTCATTTGTAGGTTCAATGTTAAGACCCGCAAAGTTAGTTGGTTACCTGCTCACTTTCCACAAGTCCCCTCCCTTTGTCGGGAGGTTTTGAAACATCCAGAACTCCCAGGAAATGATGTAGAACATCTGTACTTGAGGTCCTCCCCTACTCTAGACACTCACCAATTCTTCTATACAGGGTCTGTGACTTTTAGGTAGAATAGGTTTTGTTTAAAACAACAGTCTTCAGCCTTTTTTTGGCATCAGGGACCAGTTTCGGCAAAGACAGTTTTTCCACAGACTGGGGGGTGGGGGCGTATCATTAGGTATTAGATTCTCATAAGGAGCTCGCAACCTAGATCCCTCGCATGCACGGTCCACAACAGGGCTCATGCACCTATGGGGATCTCGTGCTGCTGCTGATCTGACTGTAGATGGAGCTCTGCTTGACAGCCACTCATCTCCTGCTGTGTGGTCCAGTTCCTAACAGGTCATGAACTGATACCAGTCGGAAGCCAAGCAGTTGGGGATCCCTGGTTTAAAAGATGAAAATGAAATTGTAGGGGATGTAGAGAAATTGAAACATCTGTGTACTGCTTGTGGGCTTGTAAAATGGTACAACCACCATGGAAAAATAGTATGGAGGGTCCTCAAAAGAATTAAAAATGGAATTAACATTTGATCTAGCAATCCCACTTCTAGGTCGGATAATTGAAAGATATCTAAGATAATTGAAATCAGGGTTTCAAAGAGATATTTGCACACCCACATTTATAACAGCACTATTCACAGTAGCTAAGAGGTAGCAGTAACCCGAATGTCCATTGATAGACAAACAGATAAACAAAATGTGAACACACACACACATACACACACACACTATTCAGCCTTATAAAGGAAGGATATACTGAACAATGTAACAAATGGATGAAACTTAAAAACATTATTCTAAGTGGAATAAGTTAGTCACAGAAAGATGGACAGTGTATGATTCTATTTATATGAAATATCTAAAGTAGTCAAATTAATAGAAAGCAAGTAGAGTGGTGGTTACCACAGGGGCTTGTAGGAGGGGACATATGGTACCTGCTTAATGGGTATAGAGGTTCAGATTTGCAAGATACTACATTTTTGGAGATCTGCTTCACAACCATGTGAATATATTTAACACTACTGAAACTTACAGTTAGATAAGTTCAGAAGATTAATTTTACGTTACATTTTTTTACCACGATTTCAAAATAAAAGAGTCAAATGAATTTTGAATACATATTAGATCTACTTTCTCTGAAAACTTTCCCAACTAAAGGACCAACCTGTAGCATACTTAGAATATTTTATATGTTATAGCAGAACCTCAGTGTTCTTAGAGTTCACAGAGAGGTGAAATGACAAGGCCACAGGTTCAGGTTCTTACATATTACCCACTTCCATGATTTATGCTCTAAATACTGTTTTATTTATATGCCTAGGTTCAGAAATGACAGAAGTTTTGAGAATATGTTGTTATCTATGATCAATCTGCTGTTGACTTTTATGAGACTTGGTTTCTTACTTTCAGCTTATCTTTAAAGTATGTCCTGCAAAAAATAAATACAACTTTTCTATTAATTTCCCTTGGCCTGAATTCTTACTATTTTATAATCTCATTAAAAATGAGCTTTTATGATTGAATTTTTCTAACAAATCTAAACCACTTCCGTACTGGAAATTTGCCTCTGTCTATACGACTCAAAATCCATTTTTTCTCCCCAACACCCCAGTTTATTTTCAAAGAATTAACCTCCCTCTCACTGAAAAGGGTCTTGGGTGGAATGGTTAAAAACAGAGGCCAGAACTAAAGTGGTCAGAACACTGTTCCTTTGCTATGCAGAGCCACAGGGTGAGCCTGTAACTGAAGATTAGTCAACGGGATACACTAGCCCAGAACTTTGAACTTGAAGTGAGAAATAAAAATGGGGTAAATGGTTGGCATTTAGCAGCATCCTGACTTGATGGCTGTTGAAGTTTCTGTTTTTCAGCCCTCTTGTGCAGCCTTGGCCACTAGCTATTTCTGAAGTGGGAGTTCACCCATATGAATTTTGTAAGCACCAGTTACCCTGCACATAAATTCCCCTTCAACTAAATTACCCAGAGGTGATATTCGCTGGTTTCAACCAGAAAATGTTGCCTGACAATGCTTATTTGCACAGCTCGTTCAAAAGACCAACGCTGTGGTTGCGATCTCAAGCTCCTAGAGCAATAGGCAATCCTCTCGTCCTCTTGATTCTTTGTGGAAAGGTTTCAAAAATGTCTTCGTGTTTCTACTTCCAATCTTGTCATTTTGCTCTTAAGATTTCTTTTTGAGTTGGAGTCTCACTCTGTCACCCAGCCTGTAGTGCAGTGACACATACAACTACTACCACAGCCTCGACCTGCTAGGCCCAGGAGATCCTTCCGCCTCAGCCTTCCAAATAACTGGAACTACAGGCGTGTGGCACCACACCTGGCTAATTTTTATTTTTTATTTTTTAAAATTTATTATAGAAACGAGGTCTGGTCAAGTTGCCCAGACTGGTTTTGAACACTTGGGTTCAGGCAATCTTCTCGCCTCTGCTTCCCAAAGTGCTGGGATTACAAGCATGAGCCAGGCCTGCTCTTCAGATTTCTTAAAATCCATGTTGATCAGCTGCTGTTCTGCCCAATGATGTCCCAAAAACATCTATTTCAATAAACCCACCTACAGCACTAAGTCTGCTAATTATTCTCCCATGTAATTAGCTGTCTGACAGCTAACTTCTTCAGCACGGTTGCTATCCTTCTGTTGGGCTTTCTATGGTAGAGTTGATCAGGTAGATAAGGGACCAGGTGACCGCTCGCATCCATAATCTTCCTCTGTTTAGCCCTGAAAGGACAACCATTTCAATCATTCCAATATCAGCTTGGCATAGGGGAAATCGCCCTCCTAGTGTCAAACATATGGTCACTGGATCAAAATATGATTTTTTGTGTGTGGGCTCAGGGACTGGCTGTTAGGGTGCAAATCTAGGATACACTGCTGAGAAGATGTAGGTGGTGTGACTGACAGAAGTCAAAGCCAGACTTGTGGGGGAGTGGAAGGCACATAGGGCTGCCAGCCTGATTACATCACTCTTATTTTCTCCTGGGTTTTCTTTCCTTATATTTTCCCAAATAAATAACTCCTGAATTTATTGATCAATTCTGATGTTTCTTGTCTGCGTTCTAGACCATTAATTATTGCCTTTATCTTTATGTTCACCTTTTCCCACCAACCTTAAAGCCCATTTATTCATACTCTGTCCCCAGCTAAAAGTAAAGGTACTTACTGCCTGATATGGACTCCTCTTGTCAGACTAGAGCTGATTTTTTTTACCTAATATATTTCCTTAGTGTATAGATTAATTGATTTTAGATTTACATGGTCCTTTGTGGTTTACCCGGCAGAGTCTTACTCCATAAATTATTCATCTCTCACAACGACCTTTCCAGGTAGTGAAGTTTATCCCAAGGACCCTTTAGTAGAATGTAGTACCGCTGAGACAAGAACTCAGAACCAAGTCATACATATTTTGTGTGTGTGTGAGAGTTATAAGCCAGCCAAATTTGAACCATTTGCTTTTCCTGTTAGTCTACACATGAACCCAAGTAGCAGCTATAAAGTCCCTTGTCTGAATTCCCTACTAAGCCCTGGAGATTTAACAATATGGGTTTGGCAAGAAAAGTAAAACATGCTCTCTAGAGACTGAGGATTACACTAGGCACTAACAAAAAAGATAGAGAGAGAGAAAGGAAGAAGTGGTGGATCATAAAGGAAGATAAGTATGCAACACCTGCCCTATCATCTGTTCCAGTTTTCACTCCTTAAAACTGTCCATCTCTTTCTCCCACAACCACATGGAAGAGCTGCATGACTATGCAGTCTGCAGCCTAGTCTGAAGTCCTGAAAATCATCCAGGGATGCTCCATCTCACTCATCTTACACCTAGTCCTCATAGACTACATCACACCTTTTTGATTCCACCTTTTTTTTTACAATTACTTAAATCCATTCTGCCCCCAGTGCATATTATTATTTTTTGTTTGCCAACTTATGTACAGTAGATTTTGAATTGGAGTCTGCGCTCCCAGGATTGCATTTCTACAAAGTACCTTCCAAACGGCCCTCAAAGTGTTCTTTGTGTAAAGTCTTTCAGTGACTCCCCAAGGCTTTCAAGACAGATTCAATAGCCCTTAACTTCCTTTACAAGGTCCAGGCACCAGCATGTCTCTCTAGGCTCAACAATTACCACTTGACCAAATGAACTCTGTTTTCTAAGTATACAAAAAGTACATACAAATTGCAGAATAAGTCGGGTTCTTTCACTTTCCAGCCTTTGCACATTATATATGTGTGCATGCATATTCACACACATATATGTATATATATATATATATATATATTTGTCTCCATAAGATGATCATCCCTTGTTTTTGATATAGGGCACGGCAATCCCAGAAATTTGTAAATATGGACTGTCTAGAGAACTTTAGTCTCTCTCGTATTGCAGCAAAGTAGTCAGTCCTCTATCTGTATCCCCTCGACCTCACCACTCTGATGTATTAATAGCCCTACTTCAAACTATTTGTGGCTTTTCTTTGGTTGTAGGAGTCTCTCTCCCCTTCAATGATTACAGAGTCAGGCAGAACTTTCCAGATAATTAATACTCCCTGTCGTAGCCCTCAATCAATGCCCAACAAGAGTTGGTATATAAAAAAATATAATTTCCTTACCTTTTATATAGAATAACGCAGAAGTACGTGTTCTATACTGACTCCCAGAGTCCCCCAGTGAGATTAAGCTCTAATCATCCTCAGTGGTGACTAGCTCCATAACTAACCCTTTATTGGCTGACTTCCCATTCTTTGTCTAACTTCCCCACTCCAAACTTTATTTTCTGAGATCATCTTGAAAATAAATGCCTTGTAATAAATCCTACAGTCAGAATCTCTTTCTAGGGGAACTCAACTAAGACAATATATAATACTAAGTTTTTAAGTTTAAAAACAGTTATATACTCTATGAAGTAGGAATTAATATTCTTATTACACAGATGAGAAAACCTAGACACAGAGAGATTAATCCTCTATAAGTTTAGAGTTTTGAAGGGACAATCTACAATAAATGTCTGCATGTTTTTGTTTTGTTTTCTTCCCATTAGATTAGTTGTTCTTCTCATCTCTTTGTATCTTTAATGATAAAGCTCCCATATCAGTTGCTGATCGTGTCCTTGATTCAAAAGTCAGCCCTCTGGGGACGGTTTATAGCCCAGCACCTAAAATAGCCAAGTATAGCAACTCAATATAGTTGCAGAATAAACCACTCCCTAAGAGGACATTAGGGCCTAATACAGAGATCACTGTGAATTCCTTATATCCTAGTGATCACTGCCGCTGTGACTACTAGAATATGAGGAATTCAACCACAGTCGTCAGAAAGTGGCCCAAGGCAATGCAAAAAGCAAAAATAGATTTTTTTTTAGTGGAAGCCATACATGGTAAGAAAGTATGTAAAAGACAGAGATTATCTACAACATAAAAGATGAAGAGTAATATATACCAATATGCTGAACTTTATAAGAAATTAAAGAAACAAAAAGTTTTTAAAATGAGTTTTTTCTACCGCAATGTTAGCAAAGATTAAAATATGAAAATGTACAATGCTTGTGTGACTCTAGAAGAACAGATACTCTGGCATAAAATCAATGATTATAAATCTATTTGAAAATGTATTTGGCATTTTATAACAGATTCCTTAATATAGATCCTAAACCACAATAACCCAGAAATTCTTTAAAATAGTCCCCACCTTTGATCAAGTATTTTTACTCCTGTGAATTTGCCTTGAGAATATAACTCATCTATAACATATGTACACACATCAAAATGTGTTTTGAGGATCATCAAAAGATTATTTATAACAGCCAATTAAAAAGAAATCCCGTAAACGTTCACCAAGACAAAAATAATTAAGTTATTCAATCGTATGTTAGAATACATAAACATTAAAATCTGAGACTGTGAAAGCTACAAAATGACATAAAAAAAGATCAAAGATGTAGGGCCTATAATTTCATGTATGGTATGAACTTACTTTTTTAAAATGTTAATAAATTTAGAAAAGAGATTGAAACATTCATCAAGTGATTAATAGTTACTATAATGTGATGGTTTTATGGGTAACTCATTTTCTTATTTACATTTATGAAAGTTCCAAACTTTCTGTAGTATACATACATAATTTTTATATTTATGTGGAGTTATATTAAAATATGAATTGGAAGTGAACTCATGGGTAGTTATTCCTGCAACACAAGAGACCAGGCATTAAATAAAGAATAAATAACTAAGTGACAGAATAAAATAATTTTTCTCTTTTTGCCTAATTCATCCTCCAAATCTGGATGGTCCATGATTCCTCTCCCCTTCCAATTTAATGTTTCCAATCATAACGTCTACTAATGGGGAGTCTTGTGGTTGATGGGTGTGACTCATTCTAAGGGTTCATGGACTCAAATGAAGGCATTTGTTTTTGCTTTCAATTATGGTGGCAACCAATAAGCATACAAAGCAGTAAAACCAAGACTGTATATCCAGCAATAAATTGCTTTCTTGAACTGAGAAAAATGAAGTTACTGTGAGTGCCAGTTGCTAATTATTACAGAATATAACACTAGAATCTAAGACAATCCTGTTGTTACTTTGCTCTTTGTTAATTTCCCACATCATGTTTTCTCTATAATCAACAATTCTGTCTGAAATTTTGTAAATTAATGAACATTGTTTGTTTTGGAAGATCAAACTGACTCAGCAGGACTCTTTCAGAGAGAAAGAAGAGTGGAGATTTTGAAGAAAAAGCAACAAATAAACCAAATGTATTTTTAATTGCTTTTAAATTACATTAATAACAACACTCTCAGTAGGACAAAGGGACCAAATTACACTTACTATGAGATTTTGCATTAGCTTTGGAAAAGATTTCCTTTCTTCTTTGGTTGGTTTTATTTTGGGGACTGGTCTACAGATATTCATAATTTGTCCATGTTTGTATGCATGGGACTAGTTTCACTTGCCTGTTTATTATGGTCTTTCAGAGACAAGCGATGGCTTGCAGCATTACCATTACTTTTCTTGTAATTACTTAAAAAAAAAAGATCATCCTTCTTCCCTCAGTCCTGATTCAGAGTTCAGAAATCAAGACTCAGTGCTAGGAAAGCACAACTCCTTTTGTGCTTAAAGATGAAACAGAGAGAAGTTAATTGATATTGCCTAAGTTCACATAGTTGCTGCTGGAATCACGGATACAGCTCAGTTTTTAAAAATTGTTCTCCAGAATATTTTCAACAGTAGACACCAGGGAAATCCTCCATGCAGTAAAGATACAGCTCTGATACTTCCACTAGTCTCATGGTTGACCATGAAATTTCCCAAATCAAGTAGATTTACACCAACTTTAAAATGTGGACTTGGTCTAAACATTGATTCACCAAACCTTTATTGAGTGCTTATTATGGTTGTGGTATATCCTCATGTGCTAATCAAGACACATAAGCACCCAGAAGGACCTTCTAGTAACTTACCTTTTAATGGAGAAAAAGAGACATACATATAAATGGCTCAGTCCTGGGAAGTGGAACAACAAAAAGTGCCACAGAGAGGAATGCATCTAAGGTACAGTAGTTTACCAATGAGACAAATTACACTCTTGAGCTTATGAGGATTTGAGAGGAGAGCTGTTCTGGTGCTTAAACCCAAGACTTATAATAGAACTTCAGGACTTTAATGACATTCAGATCGCTGCCTCCTCCCTTGGACAAATACAAAATCACAAAAAGATGCACAGCCATAGAGGTAGATTTCAGCTAAACTCTGCCAAGCTTGGAAAAATTCTATCTAGTTATTCCCACAGACAGATCCAAATGGTAGGCCTTTAATGGCCAACTTGCATTGAGACATCTGCTCTAGAAAATAACAGGAAGAATTGGGATTCAGGACTTCTGTACTGAGCCATGTTATTTGCTAACTTCAACAAGTAAAATTAGATAGTTAAAGATATTTTATATAAAAAGAAGTTATACTATGAAATAAAAAATAGCCTCCAAAAAGACATATTGAGTGAAAGAGAAAATAAAAACTAAAATTGCAGACTAATTAGAAAATAATGAAAATGCAAACACTGGTATCAAAACATGGGATAGATCATAATTCCACCGTGCAGATAAAATAAATGTTTAGCTTCCAACACTTTCATAATTAAAGAGATAAAATAAAAGCTAATAAGCAATTATTAAATTTAAGAAAATAAAAAAACACAATTCTATCAAAAGCAGGAGGTAGAAAATTACAAAAATAAAGGCTGAAAAGACTAATAAAGAAAAGAAAAACAAAACACATTAAATTGCTCAATAAATTCTGGAGTTGTTTTTTAGGAAGACATAATTACTATATGAAAATTAAGCATTACTACTTGAATCTGGTGAATCTATTAATAAAAAATAAAATTTGAGAAGGAAAAGATAAATGCACAATGTTTAAACAATAAATAAATACCTCTCTTCAATTTGATGTTGACATATTTAAAAGTCTAGATGAAATAAATACATTTCTAATACAACAGATATTATCAAAATATAATAAAGAAAAATTCTAAAATCTTATTGGAATTATAAAGCAAGATTATTAAAAAATTAGTAAACTATGATTAACTCCTCCCTACTTCTCCTTCCTTAAGGAAAGATGGCAGTGGATGGCTATTTTGTTAGTGATTTAAACGTAGCCGGACTCCGTGGCTCAGCCTGTAATCCTGCGCCTTTGGGAGGCTGAGGTGAGTGGATTGCCTGAGCCCGTGGGTTCGAGACCCGCATGGGCAGCGAGACCTCATCTTTACAATAAATCAAAAATTCAGCTGGGCGTGGTAGTGCATGCCTGTAATTCCGGCTACTTGGAAGGCTGAGGCGGAAGGATCGCTGGAGCCCAGCAGGTCGAGGTTGCGGTGGCCGGGAGCGGCCACTGCACTCCAGTCTGGGTGACAGAGTGAGACTCCAACTCAAAAAAAATAAATAAATAAAAAATAAACATATACAGGTACAATTTTCACTCCAAGGATTTTTATAACTAAAATGGTCAGTTGTCACGGAAAGGGGAATATATTTGTAAACAAGCTGAGGGACTAGAGCTTCTGCTATTTCAATAGTACATTGTTCAACTTTGGTCAAATTTATCCACTTTTCTGAGACTCACTTCTTTTAATTTTTTTTGATAATACAAGCATTGGATGCTCATTTGTATACATGCATGTATGTAGGCATTTACATGTGATCAGAAGGATTATTTAAATCGAATGTCTGCTAACAACTACTATTAGCCAGGTCAACACCAAACTTTAGAACGAAAAGGTTCTAAAATGCTTTAAAACAATCTCACAATTTGTTATCAGTCTGTACCATAATCTATGGCAAACTCTTTGTACTATTCCTGAGGTCATATCTAAGTTAATTTCTATCCTATCATAACCCCAATCTCATCTATCTCATATTGACACCCTTCTCTTCTTGGAAAAACATTTCGGTTCAACAACTATAACTAACAGGTGAGTCTAGTTTAAAATAAAAATCTGGGAGAAATTTAATGTTCTCCTTGGATCCCAAGACAGCTGCAATCAATAGAGTATGGAATATTTATCTGTAACACCCTGGAAGGGGCTGAGTATTTGGTTGAGAGATGTGCCAAATACTAGCTTTTCATAATATAAAAAAAAGTCCTCCAGACACTATAAAGGTATTATAGGCCCCCTTTAAAAATGTGATTTCACCATGACTTTTCCCCAAGCTAATAGAATGACAAAGATTGAAAAAGAATAATACCCATTGATGACAAATGTGTGGGGAAGCAGGCACTCTAATAACTTGCCAGTAGATGCAAAGTCAGTGCAGTTATTCTGGAGAGGAACTGTGTTGTGATTTTCCTTGAATCTTCACAAAATTTTTTCATTTTTTTTTTGTTTAGCAGTGATCTTGTGAAGTCAAAGAATTTTAACAGTATTGCATATGATAAGAACACATTGGCAAGAACCTAATGCCTAATAATAGGGACATACATAAACCTTTTATGATTTATCCATTAAGTAAATATTGTCACATTAAAATGCTGTTATAGATTGATATTTATTGACATGAAAATACGATTAGCTTATACTAATAAGAGGAAAAAATAAAAGATACAGTGCAGATATATTAAACTAGCTATCTACTGATGTCTATTCCCATAGAAAAAAAGAAGCATATATACTGAAATATTAATGATTATTATCTTAAGGTGCTGGCATCACATTGATTTTGCATAATTTAATTTTTAATAGTTAAAAATTAAACGTTACTTGATAATTAGCAAAGTATTAAAGGTATTCTTGTTTTGTTAACAAAAATTAATATCCCTGAATAAGACTAAAATAATATAATATCATATATACAGAAACTCTACTCATATTGAAACTACCATCCTAATTTCAGTTTTCCTAGGAAAGCTTTATTAATAGCCAAAGACCATTGTCCGTCCTCTGACATCTTGAAAATATTCATCATTTGTCTCCAGCATATGGTGCCTTCGGTTCTTATTAGCTAATTTTTCTGGGTAGAGGTCTCTGTACAGATTAGGACTATATATCATTATTTATGTATGTATTTATATGTCCCTGTAGGTATTGACTCCTTGGCCTCTAGCATGGCTGCTGATATACTGTCACACTCAAATATTTGCATCTTTCCCTAATGTTATCAGCTAACAGTTCCATAGGTTATGACTTGTGCATATGGCAGTATCCATGTCATAAGTTCTCACCAGTCTGGCAAACATTTTAAATTTGGGATAGTTTTTCTTTTTTTAATCACTAAATTGTACTACAAAATTTCATGAGCACACAATTATGCAGAATATAGATGTCAAACTTGAAGCTATTATAACTACCTATCAACACTGAGGGCTTTCAGGAGTCCTAACCTGGATCCTTTTTTATTCTGATGAGCATTTTTTACCCTTCTCTGGGCTGGTGTGAATGACTTGGGGAGTGCTTCTCTGGATCAATTTATTCTGCTTTTTTCCAGTTAGCCCCTCAGTAATTTGTTTATAACTTCAAGAACAACTCCAGAATACATCTATGGAAACCATTACAGTCTGCTTTAGGCATCTTCAGGTTCCACCACCCAATTTCTGTCCCTCCACCATCTTTAAACCTTCCATTTACTCCATGTTTTGGCGCCATGGTACTTTTATTCTCCTTGTCTCTCTTGCTTTGTGGGATGCTTTGGAAGAAATGTATGCCTGTCTTCCAGGGTCAGCTCTTTTTTGAGATGCACACCTTAGCTTACCTAACCTTTAGGCAAACAGTCCCTTGCCCTCCCCCATGCTCCTCTTTCCCTGGGTGCAGTATCCTAGCCTCCTTGATGTTTGGGAGAGAGGCTCTGATACAGCCTTTTGAAAATTCACAGAGCACATGGTCTTTGAGGACTGCTTTCAATTTTATGCTGGCTGCCTGGCTGCCTTGCTTGCCCTCAATCCATTGCTCTCATGCTGAGGACCCTCACTGATTTCACTGGGGTGAAAAAAATGCATTTCCTTTTGTCAGAAGTCACCATCTTTTCCTTGCAAAGTGGCTGTAGGTATAGAGTAGAAGGAGAATACAAATGACACTGGGAAAGGGTGAGAGATAATATACTCAGGAACAGAAATTGAGAGGTAGAAATGCAGACTCACACCCAGACAGTTACAAAGAGGAATTCTTCACCCCCAGATCATGGCAGCAGATCAGTTCTGAAATCCACATACTCATTTCTCTACCTCACCTCTGCCAAACAGCATATGAACATGTCTTTCCTAGTTACTATGCATTACTCTATAAGTGGAAGTGGGGATAGTGTGTACTTTTCTATCCCAGTTGACAGCTTAAAATCCCTGTTCCCACACCCTTCCCAAGAGCTTTGTGCATTCCCATAATGCTTAATTTTCAAAGTTACTTCCAGCTCCAACATCGTTTTTTCATCTCTTGCTGTTCCCTTTCTTGTGATCCATAAAATTCAGTCCCTTTCCTTAACATCTCTCCTCACACATACACACATCACAACAGAACACACAAATATACACAGACCAGAAGATAGCTATCCGTACAATATAATTACAGGTATTGCTATGCATATGATTGCTAATTTGGAGGGAGGGTTAAGTCCAGAGATTGGTGCAGTGGGGAGGAATACATGTTGTATATCACAGCAAGAAAAAATGACTTTAAAACCTCTCTAGCAATTTTCATTCACTGCCACCTGGTTACTGGTATTTTTTTTCTAGACACACCTCTCTGCTTAAGGAAACCAAAACAACTTTTCTACATATACAATGCAGAACAATACTGTTCTCTATTGCTACTACCTTTAAAACAATATCTGGTTCTGCTCCCATTTGCCTATGCAAGGAGCATTTTAATACAGTTGAAGTAGAGGAGAGTACTTGAGAATTGGGCTCTGGGTACAAGAAGCCTGATTTTCTACGGATACAAAATTTGGGTTAAGTTACTTAAAAATGCTGGGCATGATGGCTTAGCTTGTAATCCTAGCACTTTGGGAGGTCGAGGTAATAAGATTACCTGCAAGACCTCTCTACAACTAATCAAAATATTAGCCGGGTATAGTGGAGCATGCCTGTTGTTCCAGCTACTTGGAAGGATTGCCTGAGCCCAGAAGGTTGAGGCACGTCGAGGCTGTGGTAGCTGTGTATATACTACTGCTCTCCAGACTGAGTGACAGAGTGAGACTCTTACTCAATATAAATAAATAAATAAATAAGTTGCTTAAAATTTCTATGCCTCAGTTTCTCTCTCTCTCTGCCTTTCCCTGTCTATACATACACACACACACACACACACACACACACACACACACACACAATGTAGCAAATAACAGCGTGGTATTATGGGAGTTGCATGAGGTTTAAATGAGGTTACATAGGGAAGGTGTTTGTCCAGTACCTGTCACAGAGTAAATCCTCTTAAGTATTCACTTTAGACAAAGGGTCACACATGAGGTCTCACCCTATCAGTCACTGAAGAAGTGTATAGTATACAGATATTACTAATGATGTTAGTTAATATAACTGCCTACCATGGAAGGAAAAAACAGCTCTAATAATTTGTAAGTTGTTTCTAAACAGCACTATTTTCCTCCTCTTAATATATCAAATTATTATCTATTGAATAAAGATAAACATACAATAATGCTGTGACTGGAACAGTATTGCCCCAACCATCGTACTTTGTGTGCTGCTACCAGGATTTTACCTGATCCTGGACCACAGCATGGGTTATTGTTCACTTTTTATTTTTTTCTTTAAATCAACTATTTTTATTAGCCTTGTATTAAAATAATATCCATAACATTATAGGTCTGATGTGCTATTAATCATTGGTTAATATGCATAAAAAAGTAGCAATCACTAACATTTTATATTTTCTATTCATGTTACAGCCATGATCATATCTGGATTTGAAAGCAGAATCATAAGACTTAAATTACTGTCCCATTCAGATCTGATATATTCTTGATGTCTGCTTTTAGATAAATTACTTAAACTCTCTAAGGCCCAGGTACTTCATTTGGTCCAGCACAAAGATCTTTTGTAATGATCAAGAAAGGCTGGACATGGCGGCTTAAGCTTGTAATCCCAGCACTTTGAGAAGCTGAGGCAAAAGGATTGCCTGAACTCAGGGGTTCGAGACCAGTCTGGGCAACTTGGTGAGACCTTGTCTCTACAATAAATCAAAAAAGTAGCTGGGCGTGGTAGCACGAGCCTGTAGTTTCAGCTACTTGGAAGGCTGAGGTGAAAGCATCGCCTGAGCCCAGCAGGTCAGGCTGTGGTGGCTGTGAGCATGCTACTGCACTCCAGCCTGGGTGACAGAGTGAGACTCCAACTCAAAAAAAAAAAAAAAATCAAGGAAGAAAATATGTGTGAAAGTTTTTGCAAAATGAAAAGCACTATGCAAGTGCACAGTGTTAATGTACAGTAGATATCCAAGAAGTTTTATTGCTCCTGATGATATGTAGGCGAAACAAGCAAGAAGGTGACTTTTCAAAGAGAAATGAGCTTCTTTCATTCATAAGCTCCCTGGTTGATATGTCTCACTTAGGATTCTACAGTGGGTACACTGCCAGTCACTGACACATTGGGATTCCCTACTGTAGTGGCAATGAGGTCACTGCTGATACATATAACACCACTCCCAATGTCCGATGATGAGAGTAAAAACCAAAAAAAAAAAAAAAAAAAAAGTCCCTTTCTTCTCCTCTTTATCTTCCCCCCCCCCCACCTAACACAGCTTCATCACTATCCTCTACAGGTTAGCTTCATGTATCAGTACCAGAGAGTCAGGATCATAACCTCAGTGTCAGGCAGTGTGGTCCCCACAGAAAGAAGCCCTGACCCCACTAAACACTGTCAGCACCTGCAGTCACAGCATAGCACTTAACATTTCTCAGGCAGTCCAAGTCCTGTGGCTTGCATAGTCCTTATGCCAGTGGTTCTCAGTCCTGGTTTCACATTATACTCACGTGAGGAAAAATAAATTAATAAAATAAATAAATAAATAAATGCCTATCTAGGACCCATCCCGAGCCAATTTAATTAGGATCACTTGATGAGGCAGACTCAGGTGTCAGTTTATACTAAGAGCTCCTCAAAATAAGGCTGCACTTACCAAGCATGGAGCAACATAGAAACAAAATCAAATTATTGTGCTTAATTTGGCCAAATTCCATATGTCAGAATAACCAAACAAGAAACAAAACAAACACTAGCAAAACACAATAGTGCCAACCCCTGACAATCTGTCTGCACTGCCTTTCCTTATGAGATGATCTTTTTATTTCTTATGCAAGAAGATCTTATTAAAGTGTTGATTCCTGATTCTTACCCTCAGCCTAAAGGAACTGGTCTCTCTTGGCCAGATAATTTGCATTTCAGCAGACTTGCCACAGCACCTAAATCTAAAAAAGTTTAGGGTCACTGCTTTCTAAGTGATTACATGTGAGGACCTTTACAATCTTTTAGGGGCTTTTCACCCTGCACAAGAAGAAAAATATAAAATATAGATTCTCGGGTTCCCGTCTAAGCATTCAAGTATGGTACCTGCATGCTATATCTATTTAAACACTTCATATAGGAGTCTGATTGACAGTCAGACTGTGAGCCTATGCTATAATGGCAATGCCACTAGATTGTTAAAATAAAAAATAAAAAAATTGCAGGGCCTATATTGCTAAAGTGCCTTTTCTTTGGCCAGGTGTCATTTCCAAAACAAACCCCTCCATTTCAATTCTCCTCAGAGTGAGAAAAAGAAAGTCTCTTTCTTGTTCAGTTGCCTTTTGCACACAGACGGGAACACACATTTAGAAAGTATTTAAAGCAGTGGGTACTTCGAGAATGTTCATTATTCAATGCCGGAACCAAAGGCTCCCCGGGCATTATTAAACAAATTGATGAACACTGTGGCTGGATTTAGAGGGAAGAAAAATGCTGTTGGAACTGCAATATACTGATTCTTCATCTAAATGACTTGTAAGTAAAGACCCAGGAACTGACTTCATGGATTTTCATGTGGAGTGGATAGTATTTACATCTCAAAGGCTACTCTACAGCCTTCTCAGTTATGCTGGCTATTGGGGATTCCCGAATGAGCACAGGATGAAATGCAACTTAATTCTATCTATTAAGGAGAGAGGGGTTTCACAGCTCACTCTGATGGATGTTGTGCATGGTAAGGCAGTTATTATGGTGTGAACAAATGCAAACCCACGCCAATTACTGCTTCCACTGCCTGCTTGGCTTTTCAGTAAGACTCTGAAGTACTGGTTCTTGTCTGAGTTCATGACTTAACACAGGATCATTTTTCCTGTAAATGTTGAAAGCAGGGTGAAGTCCCCAGAGCAGGCCATTCAATTCTCACTCAGCAGGTGACTACTAGAACTGCGCATTTGAGAGACAGGAGCCTAAGATATGTCCTTGAGCTACCACATATTTTTAGGTGGCAAAAGGGAAAAATCAGAGCCACCTGTCACTCACAGAGTAAAGCAAATGCAAGCTGAGTCCCTGTTCTGCCTATAAGTCCTTCCTGAACCAAATCAAGCAATACACACATCCAGCCAGTGGGAAGAAGGCTGTGAAGTCCCCATCTCTCCTAAGTCTGTGATTGACTTCAAAACACTGTCATCAATCATCCTAATAAGCACTTAAAAAGTAAATCAAAGGCTATTAAAATACTTTTGACATGGAGCTTGCTTCCTCAAGCAAACCATAAACACCCAGAATTTACAACAATTGCGAGAGGAGGGAGGAGGATGCTGGGTTTTAAAAACAAATTTATTAGCTTGTTTCTTATGCTGGTTTTTTTTTTTCTCCTCTCTCTTTCTTCCCTTGGGACTGTGATAGACTAAAACTGCTGGATGTCTTTACAGACTGCTAAATTCATAGTTAAAGTTCATATCATTATCTAAGCTATCCTGGACTTCAGTGGGGTGATTTATAAGTATGTGCTAGCAAAAAGCCAAGAAACATTGTCTCTTTTAACCAAAGGGGCCTGAGCTATCTGACCAAAATCTGTACTCAAAGTGCCAGGCAGTTAAATAATACTGTATGTCACTCCCCTCACTCTCTAAATTCTAGATAGTACCTAGTAGGACAGTGAAATAAACTGGAATAGATGGCAACCAAGTTCTGTCATCAACTTGCAGGGTGACTTTGAATAAGTCATTTAACCCCTCTGGACCTCAGTTTCAACGGAAAAATGCAAAGATTGATCCAGATAGCTTTAAAAGTCCCTTTTAAGCTACAGTAGTAACATCCGATTAGCTCATTAGCCAGCACAGCATTAATTGGCTACTTCAGGGTTTATATGAATGACTAATGTGGGACCTCAATTCTCTTCTCTCTAGATTATGGCAAGTGAAAGTGTGCCTCTCATGCTGGCAAATCTGATTTCTTACCATTCACTGTGTTTCTTCCTCCAACACATGCTCCACGCTGATCTTGGATTTACAATATCTTTGGCTCCCTGCATAGTTTCCAATTAGTGGTGCTGTTACCAGGCAGGGGCAGACTGTATCCATTTTCATGTGCACAGATTAACAATGCTAAGACTATGACAGGCAAAAGAGCAGCTGCTACAGAAAGACCAGTGTCAGCTTTTAATTAAGTTGAACACAGTGGTTGCTTATGTTCAGCTCAGATCTCTTCTCTCAGTTCAAGACCTACATTTGATTACTACTCTTGGGTGTTTCAAACTGACCTTTAAATTAACTTTCTAAAGCTGAATGAATGTGAGGTCTTCTTTAAAATGGGTTCTGTTCCAGAGTTTCCTCTCTCAGTGAATGGTAAGATTATCCATCCTGTTAGGCATGCCAGGCACCTAGCCTTAATCTCTGACACACCCCATACCTTTAATTGGTTTCTCCTCCAGCTCTATCTTTTACTCCCTGAAGATTTCTTGGGTTAGAACAAATCAATGCATTCTCACAAATACCACCTTAACCTTAACCTATGTATTATCCCTCTCCTTTTTTTTTGTAATATTTTCCTCCATGATTTGGAAGTATTTTCTCCTGGATCTTTCAAAAAGGCATATTTGTCCCCTCCTCCCACTATTCACCCACTCCACTTCCATCCTGATATCTCCCTCCCTCTCCTCCCTACTTATGCAGTCTAATTTCACAGGCTACTCCTCACGATGTCCTAGTCACACTGGACTCCACTCTAGTCACAATGGAGTCATTTCAGTTTCTCTCTCTTGCCACGCTTCTTGGCTCCACATGGTAATACCTTTGCCTAGACTTCCTTGCCACCCTACTTCACCTGGTCAATTTCTACACACCTCTTGGTTATCACTTGGTTGAAAAAGTCTTCTCTGTTACTCCTGCCTAGGTAGAATTCTCTAGTCGTAGGCTTTCATAAAGGCAAAATCTTGTCCATCTCAGTACTTAACTCTGCAAATACATTATTCAATTATTATTTTTTTATTTTAGTGGACTCTCTCCCACTAAAATCCAAACATTCTGAGAGCTAAAACCATTTCTGTTTTTTTCTCACTAATATGTTTCCAGGGCCTAATACATCAAAGGCACTCAAACATATTTACTAAGTGAATGAAGTGGACAGTTGTTTGATGGCAGTACATTTTACGTTTTTTTCCTTCATGTCGTCAGTCATTCCAGGTCCAATTTCTTGTTTCTAATTGTGTATTTTTTTTTCTGTTACAGATCTCTTCCACATAAAGTTGCCTGTATCAATCACTTTACAAAAAAGAGGGTTTACTTTCCAAGTTTTCATTTTTTTTTTCCTGTCACTTCTTGCCTAGCCAACTCTTTCACAGATTAAATATTATGTTCTCTGAGAGCTGTCCCAGACTATCCAATCTAACACAAGTCCTTCTGTTAATCTCTCTCAGGGCAACTCTGATTTTCCATTCCAAATGTGATTATTCCTACATATAGTGAATTTTGGGTGTGTTCTTTTAAAAATATGTGTCTCCCTTATTACACTCTAAATTCTTGAGAACAGGTACTACATCTATTTTGCCATAATTATAATTAATATCAAAATCTTACAGAGTACATAGTTGGTACTCAGTAAATATTATTGGATGAAAAATTATTTTGGAGCTGGGCTCAGTGGTTCAGCCTGTAGTCCCGTGCTTTGGGAGGTGAGTGTATTGCCTGAGCCTGAGGGTTCGAGACCCGCCTGGGCAACTTGGCGAGACCTCATCTCTACAATAAATCAAAAAAAATTAGCCGGGTGTGGTAGCGCACGCCTGCAGTTCCAGCTACTTGGAAGGCTGAGGCAGAAGGATCGCTGGAGCCCAGCAAGTCAAGGCTGCGGTGGCTGGGAGCAGCCACTACACTCCAGTCTGGGTGACAGAGTGAGACTCCAACTCAAAAAAAAAAAAAAAAAAGAAAAATTATTTTGGTTAATAGAATATAGTTCTGGTGCCCTTCACATCAATGCTCTACATCTCTTGAAGGTATATGTATTTGTGTGTATTTCTCATAGTGCTAAACTCACAGAATTGCCAGGGTTTCTTAACCCTTAAGGTCAGGTGACTTTTTTTCTTGCAGGGCTGCCCTATAGCATGGCCAACAGTATACCTGGACTCTACTCACTAGATGATAATAGCATACCCCACTTGTCACGACAACCAAAAAATGTCTCCAGATATTACCAAATAATTTCTGTGGGAAAATCTGCCCCATAAAACCTGCTGAGAATCACTGTATTAAACACTTAATTCAATCAATGTTGATTAATGGATTGCAAGCTGGTTTGGCAATCTCTAGGTTCCAGAGAGTCCCTCAGACTCTTGGAGAAATGTTTCTACTAAAGCCAAGGTACAAAACAAATAGCTAAAAATACCTGACAGCTCCTATGAGTGGTGCTCATTTCAAATGCTGGAAACTGAAGCCAAATTGGCCAGGAGCCTATGCTAACTTCTTCCTTAGTAATTGTTTTCTCAATAGCTGCAGCTCATTTTGAACATCCTTGGAACACTACATAAATTAATATCTTACTTACTATTCCTTGAACTTACCAATTAGGTTTCTATCATTGTAACTTTTAAAAAAAATCTTCCTGTCCACTACCTCCTCCTGAGGGGTAAGAATCTGCACCTGTTTTAATGTAGTGCCTTCTGCCAGACAGAAGAAAACCTGAGCAAAGATGTTTCTAAACACTAAATATCCTGGTTGAAATTCCCTATTTGCAATCTCCATACATCACACAATGTGTGCCTGTGGGCCACCGGGTGGTAAAGGAGGTGCTAAAGGGGGGAGAGGGGGGAAGTAAGTAGTTTAAGGAGTGAAAAACAAGCAATTATTTTCCCACCAGAAGTTCAATATCTGGGCTCAGGTGAACCATAGAAAAGGCAAGGCTGAACAAGTTTTATGCTTAATTTTGGTGGCCGATGAAAATAACTAGCAAGATCTTTCATAGTGATTGCCTTATAATTGTATAATCACTGGAAATTTTATAATATAGTGTTTAATGTCTTCCACCATACTGACCATCTAAACATTTCTTTATAAAGAGGTGATAGTATGACAGCTATACCTTTTCACTGATGAAAGATAAAATATTTGCTAATCCTCACACAGTAAGTATCAGTGTGAGGTATTTAAATCCAGGTCTTCTGATTTTAAATCCTTTTTTTTCCCTCTTGATCCCACTGACTCTTAAATAAAAGACATCTCATAGTACTGACGCCCCATCCTCTATCCAGACAGTTGTAGTTATTTCTTCTTCCTCTCTTACTCTTGAGTGTAGTTTTCCTGGAAACAGAAGGTCTCCTGGGACTTCTGTCCAGAAATTTGTAATGATTCCTGGGAAGATATATATTGCTTCATAATCTGATCTCTTGTTTAAGTGCTCTGGTTGGATTCTGATAGGTGTGTGTGCAACCCACAATATCATAGAGCATGGAGTGAAAAAAACCTGTAAATTCCTTGAGCTACTTGGTTCAGGAGATGCCTAAATATAGTAAATATCATAAAGATACTTAAAAGCAGGATATGTTTTTAGTTTTCACTTCTAGCAAAATAAAATAAAATAAAAACCTTCCTTCCATAGATCAGGAGCAGCAAAATATGGGTGGAGTGGTCATGTATGTACTGGTTTGCATTATTCCTGCAGTCTCAATATGATTATTCATAGTGTCCGTTCTCAAATGGTTCCAGTTTGAAAGACAAATCGTACAGTCATGCTGAATAATGCTTGAATTTCATAATGTACCAGATTGGTTTCATGTATTATCAAGTTTCAGGTTTAATCACATTTAAAATGGTTTTTTCTCCCCATAGGTTGTTCATGATAATAGAAAGGTTTCTGAGAGTGGGTGGCAAATGCTTCTCTCTTCCAAAGCTATGTTATTATTCCCCAAAAAAGGAGCTTTCCACTCTCACTTCTGTTACCCCCTATCACCACTTTATGCCACAGAACAATGACCCCAGCAAAGAGAAAAGCAGACCCTGAGCATGAGCTGAAGGGAGCCACTGGGACTGGGACTCAAGGCTAACATCCACATTCCCACATGTAACCACCATGCTAAACAAACATAACTAGTGACTTAAAACATGGTCTTTGTTTCTGTCTTCCTTCAGATTTTATTTTTTGAAAGCAATCATCCTTTGCTCCTGGGTATAATCTCTGGCAGGTTCCTGGGCTTTCTATGCATTCCTTTGTAATTCCAGAGTCATTTTAACTCACATGCGCTGTCTTATTTCAGTAAATAAAATGTCCAGTTGAAGATATTAATCAAAAAGCTGTATTTGACTATATTAAATTCACCCCTTTTCCCTCTCACCCCCCCCCCCCCACTTCCCCAACTACCCTCTCCCTGAACTCCCCCATCCCTGTCAGGTTGACAACTGCATTGTAGAAAAGCTGTGTGGTCAACTGCTCTCTATATAGTCAAGAAGAGCTTCCTGATTCTACTTGCTGCCTTGTCCAAGAAGGTGGGAGAGACAAAACCTAGGCCTTGAAGGCTATTCTTACGTGGTTGGGTGATTTTCAGCTCTCTGAGCCTGGCAGATGGTGAAAGTGACTCTTTCTTAGGTGGGCTCTTCTGAGTACCTTGCTGAGCCTCTTGCTTTGTATTCTTGTGATCTGGATGGATGCATCTTCAGTCTAAGTAATACCTGAAGATGTCCTCCCCAGCTGCTTGTCATCTGGCAGCCCACCTCTAGCCCTTTTCTCCTGTCCTTCCAGAAAAATATTGAACAAGACCTATGAGGACCCCAGCAACACTCTCCCTTCCACGCTCCTAGGAAAGCACTCCTGTGTTCCCAGCTCCAATGTACCAAAGTAGGAATACCCTCTCTAGCTCACCATCTAGCAGTTGGTCAGCTCTTGACTGTCCTCTAGACTTCCTAGGCAGGAATCAGACCTCAATCTACAAACCACATTGATTGTCTCAGGCAAGAGTCAAGTTCTAGTTGCTATATCCCCAAATTTGGAGACATACAAGTGAAGCCTTCCTGAAGCCCATTCCTTTACTGGGCTTAAAGTGAGAGTGAGAGTCTTCCCATCCCTATATGGTGGGAATAGGAAATAGCCCAGTACATTGACAACTCTTCCTCTAGAAATTCTCTTCACTCAGCTCCATACATAAGTCATACAGAGTGGCTCCATCTCCCTCATCTTTGCCAGACTTGACTAATATGACAGGAAACAAATTGCTGAAATAGGGAAAATGGAGTTTCCTTGTGTATATCAGACTTAGAATATTGCCTCACCTTCTCCTCTCTTAATCCCTTTTATATTCTTTATCTGACTCCTCTACTTGATTGAAAGTTGCAAGTATACTGAAACAGATCTCATAAGTCATTTGTCATAAGTCAGTGCAAGGGAGGCAGTGAGTGGAGAAGGAGAAGATCCCTCTTATATTTACCTTGGAATCATGACATCTACTGCACTGGTACCTCTGTAGAAACTTTAAAGGACTCAGTAGAAACTGTAAGAAACCATAAACTCTCAGTGAGTAGTAATGCTAAGGGTCTGGTGCCCCCAAAGGCAAAACCAAGTAAGCAAGGTAACATCCCTCCTCCATCCATTACAAATTCAATCGGAACATTGCTTATTTCTTTCCTGTGTGCCCAAGTTTTCAGAAAAGCTCTCTCTAGGGTCCGACCTCATACAATCCAAGCACCTTACTCCCACATGGGAAATCTAAGAAATTGCTTTCCAGTGTACTATATCTTATAGCCAGTTGAGAAATCCCCTCTGATCTGCTGAACTTTTAAAGTCCCAGAAGTAGAAAAACACTAAGAAATATATTAAAAGGTCAAGAATCTGAAAATGCCACTTGTAAATGGACAGTCTTATTGGGTAGATAGGTCTCCGCAGGTAGTGAACAAAGCTTAAGAAAGAATATAAGGGATAAGTTTCTTTTGGCACTTTAATTTTGAGCCAGGGACAAAGTTATGATTTGGAAGGGCAGGCTTCACGTGACATGTGCGAAACATACAACCACCGTGGAGCACTAATGCAGAACCTCAACAGAGTAAGAAATTATAGGGTTGCCTTACTAAGGTTGTGGAAGATAAGACTAGTTGATTTCAGCTCAACATAAAGAATACAGTAGACTCTGTCACCTGCATAGATCCCCAAACACCCCGAAGGGTTTCCAACAATAAATAAACTACACAGACACACACAAAAATAAAACTATAATCATTCAGTGAAAACATTGAGGTCTTCAAATAATAAAATTATTCAAAGTCTTAGAAATTTTTTTGTATTTTGTTATTTTTCTTTTAAATGGGCTCCCCCCACCCCCACCCCACGTGCTTCAGGGCAGCTTTAGATTCATAGTAGAATTCAGTGAAAAGTACAGAGTTCCCAAATGACCCCTGCCCCTCCATACACACAGTTTCCCCTACTATCAATATCCACCCCAGAATGGTACATTTGTTACAATTAATGAACCAGCAATGATGCATCATCATCAAACAAATCCATAGTTTACATTAGGGTTCACCCTTGATTTGTACATTCTATGTGTTTAGACTAACGTATAACATGTGTCCCCCACTGCAGTATCATACAGGACAGTTTCACTGCCCTAGAAATCTTCCAGTGTTCTACTGTTCATTCCTCCCTTCTCCCTAACCTATGGTAACCACTGATCTTTTTATTGTCTCCATAGTTTTGTCTTTTGCAGAATGTCATATAGTTGAAATCATACATAATACAGCTCTTTCAGGACAGCTTCTTTTGCTAATTAATATGCATTTAATTTTCCTCTGTCTTTTCATGGCTTAATAGTTCATTTCTTGTTAGCTGAATAATCCTCCATTGTATGGTTTATCCATTCACTTACTAAAGGACATGTTGGTTGCATCCACGTTTTGACATTTATGAGTAAAGTTTCTATAAACATCCAAGTGCTGGTTGTTGTATCAACATGTTTACAACTTAGTTTGGTACATTTCAGACAGCATGATTGCTGGATCCTATGGTAAAATTATGCTTAGTTTTGCAAGAAGCTGCCAAACTCTTCTTAAAACTGTCTGTATCCTTTTGCATTCTTACGAACAATGAATGAGAATTGCTATTTTTCTACATCCTTGCCAGCATTTGGTGTTGTCAGTGTTTTGGATTTCAGCCATTCTAATAAGTGTTCATGGCATATCATTGTTCTTTTAATTTGCAATTCCCTTATGTGATGTTGAACATTCTTCCTTTTGTTAATTTATTGTCTGCATATCATCTGTGGTGAGTTATGTTTTCAGATCTTTTGCAACCCCTCCTTTTTTTAAGATAGTTGTCTTCTTATTATTGAGTTAGTTTTGAGAATTGTGTATTGTGAATAACACTCCTTTATCAGATGTCTTTTGTAAATGTTTTCTTTCAGTCTATGATTTATCTTCTCATTATCTTGACAAAGGGTTTTTAAATGTTCATCTACATTTTAGTTAAAAACAATTTGCTCTAGTGAGAAATGCATGATAATGAAGGTGTCTGGGGGAATTGCTCAATGAATTAAAGGAATATTTTATCCTGTTGGATACCATATAACTGCCCATTAGGATAAAAATAAAACAAAGCAAAATCAAATAAAAATAAACATTGACATTTGATTTGTAAATCCCATAAATTATATCTATCTATCTATCTTTCTATTAAATTTGTATTAGGCAGAAGCTATTCCAAAAGTTGTGGAAGCAAAAAAATAGAAAAGAGAGAGAAGTATAAGAGAACAAGAGAACTGGTGGTATGGAAAGACCTTGCCAAAATAGTTGTACACCATCCTCTTTCTATTTCTGCAGAATGTTAGTGCTGCTAGATAACGCCAGAGGAACAAGTGAACAGAAATCCTCAGGCTTCTTTTTCTGTTTGTTAGGTCATAATCCCAGTGGGACCTCCAAAATATTAGGACGTTCCTGCCCAGGGTTGTGCAATCTAGTGCCACACAAAAGATACAAAGAATTGCACAGAAGTTAGATGGAAACATATAGTTTATTTAGAAAGTAAATCCGAGATTGATTGATTGATTGATTTACCTCCCCAAGGCAGGGGAGGGGGCCAAAGCCAGAAAACATGGCATCCATAGTTTAAAGAGCCATGTGGCCAGACCATAGTTTAGCAAAGCAATGGCCAATGACTGCTTGACTTTGAATGCATTTAAACCTTCCTTTTGATGAGGGGGCAGGTCATTATGACTGGATGGTAGTCTGTTCCATATCATCATGAAGGGGCAGGTAAGCACAGATTGTGACTTTAGGTGATGGACAGCAGGCAGATGGGTGAGTTAGTCACATGATTGTTGCCATGTTGAGGGGATCTGTGTCATGAAGATCACAAAGGGCTGATTAAGGTTTACAAAACAAGCTGGGGAGGGATTGTAAGACAATTATCAATAGCCATCTCTGAGAAACTGGTTTTGTCCTTGGTTGTTGATTAGAGGGCAAGTTAAAGTGAATTGAGGGAGGGGTATACCTCATCAACAAGGGTACCTGCAAAATCAATGTTTGTATACTTAACCCTGAATTGTACCCACATCTTTATAATAATAATAATAAAGATTATGAAAGTAAAAACTAAAAAAAATAAAGTGAATTGCTAGAAAAACGTGACAAAGCTAAGCAATGCTAAAATGACTGCTCCTTGGCTATACTGACTCCATCTTATGTCCTTTCACTGTTATTTTTTACATTTAACTCCCTGGATTTGTTTTTTTTTAAGGTAACATGATTGCAGTATGAATTGACAGTTTTTTAAACAAGGACAGATAAGCAAATTGTATTACATGTGTAACTTTGATAAGTATATAAGGTTTTATATATTTTTGTACTGTTTTCAACAAACTTCTGGTGTCCTGATCCATGCAAAATGACAATTATTTTGCACATTCAAAAGATATATTTACACTAAAGAGACATACTTTATAAAACATATCTACTTCAAAAACTATTTTTGAAAATAAATGCTATATAATGGAGCTCATATCTTATTTTTAATTTTTTAATTTTAAAGATGTGGGATACAATTCAGGGATAGGTACATAAGTGGTCATCATATAGGTGAATTTTGGGTCTCCCATTGGTCCTTACTTCTCCTGGTTTGGGATCAGGTTTTGGGATCATAATACTACGAAATCTCTTTTGTGTAGTATTATGATAGTTGTTCAGGGTCCACTTATGAATGTGGTACTCAGTTCTTTGTTTCTGTGATAGATCGGTAAGTATGATAGACTCTAAATCCATACAAGTTGCTTGACCTTACATATGACCCAGCAGCCCCCCTTCTGAGAATGTACTTGAAGGAACTCAAATCATTCTACAAAAAAGATACCTGCACATTCATCTTTATTGCAGCACTATTCACAAAAACGAAAATATGGAACCAACTCTGCTGCCCATTGAAAGTGGATTGGATAAAAAAAAATGTGGTACATATACATGATAGAATATTATGCAGTTCATATCTTACGTACTAAAAAATCATTTTGTAATCATTGAGTCTTTGCAAATCATAATGTCAAAATTCTATCAGTATTGTTAATTGCTACAAGGAAAGACACCATCTTGAATAAGTGTTGTCTTTCATATTTTTTGTTCAGTGCAAAGGCTCCTTCTCTTATCCTGTTCTGCCTCTGTCACAGGCCAGAGAAGCCTCAAAGTCTCCCCAGGGCCCACTGTGGGCCAGGACTCAGGCTTCCCTCTCTATGGTTATGTTTGCGCAAGGCATAGCATTCATCTATATGCTTATGGACTCCTGGATGTGACCACCACCACACTGAACCAGTAGTCTGTGAAACAGAAACTTAACATCAAAATTACACTGGCTCCTTGCTTAGCATGAAATTGTCTTGAAATACAGAGGCTACTAAGCAGCCCCTATAGAGGGCCTCAAGCTTGCTAGCTGATATGTAGTAACCCTTTCAGACCCCATGACAAAGCCAGAGTCTCTCCAACCCCAGACGCAATCTCCCCCTCACTCTTCCTTCCATTTAACAATTGCTTGAGAGATGTGAGAATGTTTCAGACTTTTATATCTAGATGAGCTAAAATTTGTTCATGTAGCACTTGACCTATAATTGCTTCAAGTCTATTTCTGCATTTTATGATGAAATTATAATTTCCTAGCAAAACAACACAATAGGAAGCAATCGCCCTTTGCATTTGGGGGCAACACTAGAGCCTGAAGGGAAGATATATTCCACGAAGAAACAAAGCCAATGATTTTGTTAAGGTTTTCTTGAAGGTGGAAAGGAGGCTTCAGTTATAGGTTTATTAGGCTATCTAAGATAGCTGTGTTTGTGGAAAACTGCATAAGCAACATATTAAAAAGACATACTGTTTTATATAAATGCATTACCAGAAGTTTGATATTTAAACAATTCTAAAACAAGACACTTGGAAAGTAAAAAAAAAAAAAGACAAACAAGATAATAATTTCCTAGCTACTAAGACACAACACTTATACTGAATATTATCTATATATGCTGAACACAAGGGTAGACTGTGATACAGCAAGTGCATTCCATCCCAGCTCAAGTATATAGTTATTTGTATCTTTAGAGTTATATTCATACAGCATTCTTCATGGCAATGAAGACCTAGAAACAACCTAAATGATAAGCAGGGGATTAATATATTTAAGATAAAGTAGAGCAAATCCATACAATGAGCTATTATGCAGCCACTAAGAATATATGCTTTTTAAATAATCTGTGTGCCTTAAATAAAAAGATTCTAGAGTAAAAAAACAAACAAAAAACCAAACAAACAGCAACAAAAACCCTGAGTTTTAATACTGAGTTGCCTCCTTTGCAGCCATTTAATACAGAATACAACACTTTACCTTCCTAAGTCTCAATTGTCTCATTTTAAAAGTCAGGATTAAAAAAAGGAACCACCTGAGTGCCTTGTAGTGAGAATTAAATAAGATGATTTAAGTATTCAGCCAATGATAAAGGTACCTTTTTATTGAGCATTTACTGTAATTAGATTGAGCCATGTAAAATTGCCATTTTTGTAGTTAAAAAATGGTCAATGGAAAATCCCATATGTTTAATACAAAATATTAAGAAAATAGACAAAATACAAACTAGAGTATAAAAGCTTATCCAGAGGTATAAATGAACACAAATGTAACAGTTGTTAACTTTGAAGCAAATGAATTATTAATGAACTTTAGTAGTATTAAAATGATACTAGATCAAGAGTCTCAAACCATAGAAATTCTATTTCCAAAATATCCTAGGGAAACGATATATATCTAAGGTATTTGTATATACGTTTCTGTAAGGGAGATATGTGTGTATACACACACACAAACACACACACACACCCTCAAGAGACAATGACAAATGCCTATGTTAGTTGTAGCATCGGTTTATCCATCCAGTTACTAGACTGAACATAGAAAGAAAAATAATATATACCTCAAAGTTGTAACCAGGATTTTTCTGAGGTAGATTTTTTGGTTGGGAGAGAGAGGATAGAGAAGGTCCTGCCCAGGCCCTTGCCCTCTTAGGCAATAGCCCACAAAAGCAATGCCACATCTGAGCATGTGACCTCACACAGACTATGACCAGAGGTATCCCACTCTCTTGGGAAGACAAAGAGGAGCAGGGGGGAAAGGCTGTTTCACAAGGGGAGATGAATTAACAGCTTCTTCCCACCTAACACCCATGTCTACTTTTTTGTCATTTTGTCTTTTAGCAAATAAACTTTTCATATTTTAAAACAAATTTACAATGAATATATGTATATGTAATTTTGTAGGAAAAAAGAACTAATCATTTTTTTAAAAATTCAGTTACCTGCAATTAATGCTTATTATAAATGTATGCTGATGGTGAGACATATTAATCCATTTCTATGCACAGGCTCTTATAGGTATGAAATCAATGGCTCCTTTCTTATCACCCTGTTTCGACGAATATGCTTCAGTAGTTAAGAATACTTCATACTGAAGGGTGGCTTTAGCCTTAGAGGAGAGGCTTAAAAAGGGATTATACTTTAAGATCAGAGGAGAATGAATTTTTTCCAGAACAAATTATTTCTGAAATCCTCAGAAATTGTGCATTACATATCTTTTTTCCATCTTCTTTTCACCATACATTATATGTAGGTTTTCCTGTAGCAGTTAACAGGAAAATTCAAATTACAAGAAGGAAGAAAGAAGACCTGGGGTATTAGAATAGAAAATGATGTGAATTGGCCCATTAGGGAAAACTAAGATCTACAGAGATATGGCTTATGTTTACTTTCCTTTCTTACTAAAATGGCCTTTTTATCAAAAGAAAAGACACTGTCTCTCTTCTTCCTCCTTCCCTCTTTCTAATAACAAAGTCACACTGAGACAGATAAGTAGAGTCCTAATCAGCTTCTGGAAAAGCAAATCACCCACAAAAGCCTATATTGAGGGCTTTCTGGTTCATTTTCCCTCCATTGTTTTAGGATCCTGAGTGTACAGAAAATCAAACTTTGCCACTTAAGCTGCTGTTCTTGGTTGAATTTTAGAACAGTCAGCAAGGTTCCTATAATAAACAAATGACCACACAAAACTGTGAGGGCATAGGCACAGATACGCACACACACACACAGTATAAATCAGAGCACTCAGCTGCTCAAATGCCAGCAAGAAAGATGAAAATAAATGGGGTAGGCTCATTAAAATTCCTACATTAATAATTTTGAGTATGTTGCAAAATGAAAAATTGCTTAAAAAAGAAGGGGTGCGAGGACCCCTTTTGCTTACGAAAATTAATTGATTAAAGGGTTAAGACTGATTGGTTAGGAAATCGCTAGGAAAGGTCACTCCTAACAGAGTCATTATGCTTAGAGTAAACAGTCATCAGCTTACCCCACAAAATAAACGACAGGGATGCTGTACGTTGAATACAAATTATTTGCAGAACTCCTGGCTATCCCTGCCTCATTTTGCCACTGGGGAAACACAGAAACTATCATATATGTTTATGTGAATATGTATGCACTTGTGCATCTCATTATAAATTGTTATCTTCACATTAAAGAAAACAGCCAGCTCACGGGCACAGCACCATTATAAGAGAGCTCTGTGTCTCGAATGCTTGGGTCAGGCTCATCTTGTTTCATCTTGCTTTGTTTTGTTTTGTCCTTAGTAGAATTTGGGAAGAAATGATGGTTTTTAGGAGGTAGGACTTTATTTTTCTAAATCATATAACCATGTCAGGTGTCAGGTACAGCTCCTAAGTAAAATTCCTACCAAAGTTCAGGAAGCTTTGTTTCCTAATGCTTCCCCACTAACTCCTTCTGACACCACATCTGCTAAAAAGCCTTCTTAACCAAGAACAAGATCTGGGGGAATTTGCCTTTCAATGTCAAGATAATCACAGCAGATTTCAATGGAATTTTACAGTCAGGATTTTCTGAGGTATAACTGTGGTGGGACTGGTTATGAGATGTTATGCAGATATTGTAGTCTTATGATCACCACAAATTACAGACATGTGATTCTGAAAAACTCACATGTTGTAGAGTTGAATTCTGGGAAATATGTACAATGATCTTATTTCTTATGAAAATCCTTAACCTAACCTTAATCTTCTGGTTGACTCTTGGGGATCAATAACATCTGAGAGGTAGTTTCACTTAGATCCTATCTAGGGAACTTTAGAAAAATTTTTTTTCAAATGTTCATTCATTCATTCATTTAACATTAATAAACCTACTTAACGTGCACTACTGTCAGCTAGGGACATACTCAGAAATCTGGATCTACCATCAAGGGGTTTACTGTAGAGGTAAGAAAAGTGATGAAAATAGTCAACACTATGGAGCTAAACTCAGCTGCAAGAGCAGGGTTTCCTAACTCACTGAGAATAGCACAGAAGCAGATAGGGAAAATACTTGGTAACAAGGACAGAAAACTCTTTCGCCATGCTGGCTTCCAGTGTAAAGCTCTTTCTTTTAAACTTGGCGATCTCTCCAAGTGCACAAATACAGATGTTTCCTTGTTTTAAACTCCTGAACCAGAAAGTCACCAGCTCAGAGCATCATCATGGGACAGCCTCCTGCAATTTTCATGGATGGTGCCTTATGAATAATGGAAACTTTCAAGAATGATTTTGGTTTAAGAGCAGGGATAAGTCCTTCTTCTGGGGCTGTGCATGTCAGTATTCTGCCCTGGTGAATTATCTGTCGACAGCGTAGTCTATCAAAATGAGCACACTGCTGTTCATTTTTTTCCTGCCTGACATGCTGTTTATTAACTACCATTCATTATTTTTAAAACATTTCTGGAATCAAAGGGAGGAGCAAAAAGAGAAACAAAAGGGTGATAGGAGATAAATGCACCACAATTCCTGGTTGCATGTGCCAGTTAGACAGGAAAAATAGCCGGTAGAGGGGGTGAAAAAAGCAAATTGTTTTATAACACAGTCTTGCATGCTTTGAAGAGGCTCAGGAAAGCACAGAGCTTGGAGACAATGACAGTTATACTCGGGGAATGTTCTCAGGGGGAAAGGTGTGTCAAGCAGATCAGTGGTCCATTTGATGCCCCATTTTTGGAATAGTGATGTTATGTGAATTTTCACCCACTTCCATACTCACTGTTAAGAGCATATTGTGGTATTAATACACTCTACAGTATATTATTATTTTTGAGAATTGTATGATGTTCTTTGAAATATCTGGAGATACCCTAATATTTTAAGGAAACAGATTAGAAATCACTGTCTTGAGTAAAAATAACTTCACATTTGGCTGCTGATAGCTCCCTGATACCATTCATTTGGCATCTAATCCCCCTTCCTTGAAGCACCTCCCAGCACTGCAGTCACTCTGTGTTATTACTGGAATCTTGAGTTGTTATTTAACTTTCCACTGGTGACAAAACAAAGATCTATACTGTTGCCTTGGAGGGATAGTGATTTTTCTCCCCAATTCCCACCACATGTGTGCATGCCTATCTATGGCACAACTTATGCTTGCATCTTGGACAAAATGACACCTTAGTGAGACTCAGGAAAATGAAAATGTTAACCACCCAAGAAAAACAAAGCAACATAATTCCAAGGATTCCAGATAAGGTTTTGCTCTAAGGACACCCTTGACAAACACACAAAATGAGTTGTCTACTCTGCCCTTTTAGAATCAGAAGTACTTTCAAGGTAAGCACTCCCCTCACAGCAATGGCAAATTTTAGCTGGATTGTACCAACACAGTTGCAAACCAAACACTTAAGTAGGGATTAGACTCCAAATCACTTTCCAGGTCCTGCTTTCTCATTTCTTAATGTTATAGAATCATTACCAATGGTTGTGATTCCAAAACCACTCTGAGTCCTGGGCCTCTGCAATTTAAAGCATATCAGTGATCTTTGTCAACATTAATTTTCCCCATCCTAATTTACATGTTTCTTCCACATTACAAAGGGATCTAAGTTTATGATTTACATGGGCGGCATGACTGTGTTTTAGGTCTAGATGCAAAAGAGATTACACTCTTACTGTGGATGACAAATTTGCATCCTTGTAAATGCAGAATATTTTAGCCATGACAAATGACAAGATGGGAGAACATGTTCACTTAAACTTGAATGCTCAGAAGTAAGTAATCAGCAACATTAGTGAGCAGCTCAGTCAAGCAAATCCCAGGCAAATGATGGGCCAAGAGTTCATTGATTCTGTGTCTTTTCCAAAATCACTGGGTGGCTTTTGAACTACCTGTGTCTTGGACTCAGTTCCAGAGATTCTGATTCAATTCGTTTCTGGTGGGGCTACACATATTATATTTTTCTTTTTCTTTTTTTTTTTGAGTTGGTGTCTCCCTCTGTCGCCCAGACTGGAGTGCAGTGGCCGCTCCCGGTCACTGACTGCAGCCTCGACCCACTGGGCGCCGGCGATCCTTCCGCCTCAGCCTTCCGAGTAGCCAGAATTACAGGCATGCGCTACCATGCCCGGCTGATTTTTTGATTTATTGTAGAGATGAGGTCTTGCCAAGTTGCCCAGGCAGGTCTCAAACCTGTGGGCTCAGGCAATCCACTCACCTCAGCCTCCCAAGGCACGGGATTACAGGCTGAGCCACCGAGCCCAGCTCATATTATATTTTTCAATGTGCTCCAGGAGATTCTAATGTGCCCAGGATTGAAAACCACTGAGTATGAAATGTATTTAGCATATTGTCAGGCACGTAATCAATAGAACAGTAAAGTAAAATCAGTGATTAATTAATTCATTGATTCATTAAAAAGGTAGAGACGAGTACTCACTATGTGACAGGCACTGTTCCTTGCTCTGGTGCTATAAGGCAAAGAAGTTGCAAACTACATTAACTCACAGAGTCCAATATCCAGTGAACTATGATACTTGAACAGACAATTGCATCTAGGCTGCCCACCCCTGGTGTGATGAGACAAGCACAAAGGTCAAGTTTTCCCTGCTCCAGCTCCCAACAAAGAAAACTAACATCCATGGAGCATGTGGACAATCTTGTAGAGCATGTGGACAATCATAAACTTACCAGATATTAATAACAATTTCAATTAAGAAAATATTTTTGGAGTACCCATTCTACAAATGAGGAAATGTGGTTCACAGAGGCTTTTCAGTGAATGGTAGTTAGCTATTTTTATTCTTCGCTTTTACAATCAGAAGACTTGAGTTTCAATTATGTCTCTACCCTTTATAACTTAAAATGTGATTGGCAAGTCCTTAGAATATTTTATCTACTCTTCATTGTATCCTGATTGATGACATTATTATTATCCCCCATATGTGATATGGACTTCAAGGTACAAAGAATAAGGTAACTTGGTTGAGGTAACAATCCTCTATTCTCTACCATTTTAACTTTGAATTTAGGTTCCCTAATTTATGGCATAACAGCTTCCTACCTGCAAAACCATAGGGTTTACCTGTCTCTGTCTACCATTAATCAGCTACTAATGTATCCAAGTATACAAGGATATTTGGGGCAACAATTATTAGAAATATGGGATGTTAGAGCTAGGTTGAAAATCAGAGTCTATCTAGTATTTTTCCTCTTATAAATAAGGAATTCAAAATTTTAGGTAATAAAACAATCTTCCCAAGATCACAGAATTAGTGGTAATGCCAAGATAGAACACAGACATACTCACACCTACTCTCAATATGCACAGAACATTCTATTTACTTTTCACAGGACTCATCAAAGTAGTAATAGCTACAATAGAGTTACTGTTTTGACTGTCTTTGCAAAAGTTTGAGGAAAATTCAAGTAGGTGAAGCTATTTCAATTTTCATTTAGAATTTCTAATATTTTTAGAAAGTACTTTGAAACTTAAGGATTAAATTTAAGAATTGGCAGCCTGTAAAACTCAAATTGTAAAATAAATAACCATCTGATTGGAGCATATCTGAATGGTAACTATTTTTTACACCTCCGGAAGATCTGCAAAAGTAGTCTTTGTCATATGGTACAGGGAGCTATCTTTCCTTAAATACTGATTAACTGCTGAAAATCTCACTTCCCCTCCCTTTCTCTTATTTCTGACTTGGCCTCAAGTCATCAGTTGTGCATAGCCTTTGAAACACAACCTTTCACTGCGATTTTTCTTCCTGTTTTCACTTGGGTCCTGACCAGTATCTCATGGGCCCTCAGTTGCATAATCTTCTAAGGCAAACAACAAGATGGTTGCTAACTTCTTTCCTCAGAATCCTATGCCTGTTAAACAACACTCAACTGAGTGAAATGTGGCAAACAGCCACTCAAGTCCAGGATAGGAGCTTAGATTTGGTTAAACAATCTTAAAGCGGGCTTTCTCTTAACCCCAGCACATCTTTCATTGGATCTATACCAATACTTTTTGGCATTCAGAAAATAAGAATGTATGGAACATGTTATTAATAGAGAGAACTCTCATGAATGAGATTCTACTATTCATCTGGAGCTTCAAATACATCATTAATAACAAAAATCTAAATTAGATACAGTTGTGAGGGAACAAGTTTTCATGAATGCTAGGAAGCTGGAAGCAGGCCTATTGTTCAGGGATTTCCTGAACTCAGATTTCCTACATAGATCAGATATGGCTTTGATGATGACAAGTTTGACATAAGCCCCAGAGAAAAGTTGTATCTTAATTCTCATAAAAGGAAACATTAACTGCAAAGACCGTCCTCAAATATACTGCAAGATGCAGCTCTAAAAGCATCTTGGAAAACCAAAATAATAGACTTCTCAGATATGGTAGGAAATTATGCTTCATAGAAAAAATCAAAGGCAATTCTTTGTGACCACTCTGTTTCTGATAAATTTATGCCCTGGTTAAATGCAATTAGTATATGTGTGTTCTTTCCCATCTGAAATGCTGAAGCATTGACAGTTCCATTTACCAGATGAAGAAAATGAGGCCCAAAGAAGTCAACATTAACCAAAGCTTGGACAGATTAAGTAACCATCACAACTCTATCCTTTCATAAAGATAGAGGCCATATGAAAAGAAAGGGAAGTATTATTTCCAGTAGATGTAGGGACTAGGGGATGGCAGAGTGTCCAATCAATGAAAAAACAGGCCCAGAAAGTAGAGGGAGGAAAAACCAACATTTATAGTCTTGATCTTTTCTAGTCTACAAGGCCTATTTCAGTGGCTGAACCCGTCAACTTTGAGGTTTGTTATTATAAACTGTCTTAGTACCTGCATCTTAATCTTTTTCCTACTACAATGGGTCAAATAAGAGAAATGACTCTAATTTTTAGTTTGAAGAGACCCTGCAGAGTTTTATGTTTGGAGAAGATGGGAAACATGGATGGTCCCAAAGAGCAGAAGTGACAAACTGGTAGACCTCAGGTCACCATGCTGGCTAGGAAAGCTAAGCTAATCAGAACTGCCATGGAAGCAGTCACCTTACATGTTCTCAGCTGCTGGAGTTCAGGCAGTTACTTCACTCTCCCTTCCCCATTTCCACATGCTTCCTGGTGACTGGAGGAACAACTGAATCACATGCTTAGACTGCCCAGTGAATAAGTAAGCGGGGGCCATTTTGAGTAAGAATCTCACAGTTCTGCAAATTCTGTAAAATTGACCCAAACAAACAAACCAAAAAAAGTAGTGGTTGTAAGCAGAGTCCACATATTCATATGTCATCTCAGTATCAGAGCCTCAACCTCTGACCTCTGGAGAGCTGCCAAAAAGGAGAACTCCAGAAGCCAGACCTCTATTAAGAGTGCAGCAGTAACCAGCGCCCTTGGTGTCAGCAAAACTCTGATTACCAAGGTTACTATAGGTTGGAACCCACTGCTGCTTGGCAAAAGCATAGCCTCCATGGTATACATTAGTTAAGTTGTGAAGAGACAGATGATTAGAATTGTTTTCTGCAAACCCTAAAAAGTCCTATGTAACATAGAAAGAAGAGGATAGTTTAAATTTTGGCTCTCCTTTGAGCTCAGAAGTGAATAGACTCCAACTGGGAGGACAATGACAAATTAAGGAAGAATAATCCAGGATACTGGGGAAAGACAGCCAAGTAAGTGAGAAAATAGTAAAGTTCTAACAGTTTCTAGGCAAAATTTTCCTTGTCCCAATAAAGAGAACATATTCACCATCCTGTAGGCAGGTCTAATCGAAGTCCTTGATTATTTCAAAGGGTATATATTGGCATAGTAAAATGAGAATACATTTCCCATTTAACTTGGTTTAGGGTTGGGGATGGGTAAGACAGGCTTTTGTGAAGTCAACTTATTTCTTTTGAACTCATAGAGTAAAACTTATGCCTGCATGGCCTGACTCAGTATTCTCATTTGAAAAGGGTGATGAAGCAGGACATTCAAAGATAAATTCTTTTCAAAAAGCTTCTTTAAAGTCTTGGTCCCAGAAATGCTGGCAGAAATAAATATAAATTTTTGAAAGAAAAAAACAGTCCTGTGCCTTTCATGAATTGATTGCATCTCCAGCTTCTGCAAGCTAAGAAGTCATAATCCTCTGCAATCACAGATTGTTTGAAGCCAATACACCAAAGGTGATGACCTTGCTAATACATCCCAGCAGGAGAAAGAAATAAAGCCATACTGAGGAATAACTCTTTAGTACACCATTTCCCTTTGGAAAGAGGAGAGCAAAGCTAAAAGCACCCCAGCTTGATTTATGGATGAATAGTACCAGATTTCGAAAACTTCACCTGAAATAAGAAAAAGGTTTTCCTAAAGTTCTCCAGTAATACTGCTTTCATCTCCCTTGTCCTATGATCCACATGGCAATGCCCCCGAGTCCTGGATAACAGCCTCACTGCCACACATGGCTCTCCTGGCTTTGCTCAAAGTTAAGTCAGGTCTAAATGGTGTCCCATATCCCCCTTCCTAAAGTCAATTGTCAGGTGATAGCACAATGCACAATCCTTGGAATCAGGATTTCAGTGGAGCAGACAGAATATCTGAATTTGAGCAATTCTCTAATTCTAACAGAAGGAAAAGAAACACAGGTAACAACAAACTTATCTCCATTTTACCTTTATATTAGCTTCCAGCACTCACGGAAGCATCATTATAGACATGCAGCATAACAGTGTCAAGCTACATGCTGAAATTAAATAGTTGTCACCTCCTTTGTTTGCAATGACAACAAATTAGAGAAAAAGCAGGCATTTGAGTAAACTACCTTCTGTTAACCTTTGATTACCTGTGATATATAGTATGGGACAAGTTTTATATCAATTAATCCATAGATGGCATAGATGGTTTTTTAAAACACCTTTTCTTCCCAGTAAATTTATCTTGGTGCATCTTGTTACTGAACACCTACTATGGGCCAAGAACTTCACCTGGATACAAAAGGGAATAAGATCACATGCAACCTTTAAAATGTTCCCAGTCCAGATAATAACTGTACAGAAAGTATTTGCAATTTAAAGCAACACATTCATAAAGGAAAAACATGTACAACAGAAAGAGTTAGCATGGACAGTAATTTGTTCTCTGTGTGGAAGAGGGGTGGTTCAGGAAGAATCCCACAAAAGACAGTCCCTGTTGGGTTCCCAGTATGGACTCTGGAGGTGGACCAGGTTCAGATTCCTTTTCCACCACTTAATAACCTTATGATGCTGTGCAGGTCACTTCCTTGTGCATCAGTTTTCTCGTGTATGAAAAGGGTATACTGATTGTACTAATTTCATAGTTATTTTGAGAATTAGTTTAATTAATACAAAATGCACTTAGAGGAGTGCCTGGTATGTAGTAAATACTGTAAGTGGATATATAGTAAATACTGTAAGTGGATATCAGTGTTACTAATTAGGCAAATTGAATAGAGGAGGAAAGGCCATTCAAGCAAAACCACTGAAGTCCAAGATACAAGGTTTTGGTTTATCTGATAGTTTTGTACCATTTATTTTATGTTTAGTAGGTGATATACACTATGAGTGTCACCATAATCCTACAAGATAAGTATACTTTTTCTAATGAAGAAATGAAGCTGGATTCATGGCCAGACAATTCAAGGCCAGAGTCTAAGTGCCAACTCATCCTGTGGATGGTCTTCCCAAGGCACATGTTGCTTTGGCAAAACTTACAAATAGTGCACCTCGCCTGGAACATATAATACTCTTCCTTTACTGAGAATTATAGAAAGTGACATGATCAACTTCAAGGCATATGGCACCCAGTAGAAGAAAGATTAAAGAAGCCAAAGAAAGTTAATCAGAGACTCCAAAAAATTAAACTCTAAAAAATAAATTTTTAAGTATAAAAGGAGAAAATGTTGAGAATGCGCTCCAGAGTAAGTGGTGGAAAGAAAATGGTGACTAGAAAGGAAATCAATGTTACTTATCCAGGCCAGTCATTCTTTCTTGTCAAAGGTATCACAGTGACTATCAGTGGTAGTTAATCTGCAAGTGTTAGGTCTTGGAGTAAAGAGCTGCCTGGAGAAAATATCCCATAACTGGAACAGAGAAGGCTGCTTAATGTTTCCCAAAGATGTGGAGGTGGGCTGTCACTCACTGATATCTCAGGAATGTCGGGGAAACTGACAAATAAATCCAGCTGTTTCACATAAGCAACTCCTTCTCCTACATAGCTGAGTGGATTTCATAACAGCAGCCTTAATAAAAGGCTTTTCTGATTATCTCCACCTGCTCTCACCAGTTCCCATTCACAGAGTCCCCTCAGGGCAAGATATGTTCTCAGTTTTATATTATAAAAAGTCACACTCCTCTGGATATTATTTCTTAAATGTTTTTTAAGCTCTAAACATGCTTGGATCAGGGGTCCTACTGTTTTGCTCTTTGTCCTCCTCCCACCCTCTTTTTCACTTTCTTCTTTTTTCATGTAGTCCAGATGTACCACCCAAACTCCCTCAGCCATCTCACCCTCTTTTCCTTCCTTGACACCTCTTATAACAATAACCAACTTCCTTCTTATGTATTACACAAGGCCAACTGAAGCAAAAGCACAGCCATGCTGACCTCAGCATGTAACCTCAGATAGGATCTCAGCATTAACCAGTACAATGAGCAGTCCTTCTCCATGTCTCCTCAGTAGCTCTTTCAAATTGTAAGGTCTTGTCTCAAGTCTATCTCCCACTCAACTTACACCCAAATGGTAGGACATCCCTCAACCCCCAACTCTCAGGAAAAATGACTATGGATGCCCCTACTCTAGTCTCTTGCTTGATAAAAGAGATGCCCTCTCTTTGCCTACTCGTAACCCCTCCCTGATCCATCATGGCTGCATGATTCTCCCATCTGAATTCTGATTCCATACCTTCTCTACCACTCAATGCTCTATCAGTACTATTTTTGCCTAAATTTTCCACGTTCTCTATCTCTTTCCACTTATTTCTCCTCTGATAACATAAATATGGTCAGGTTTGTCCTCGCCTTTTTTTTTTTTTT
>NW_007247360.1:240530-310202 GCF_000164805.1 Carlito syrichta
TTTTTTTTTGAGTAGGAGTCTTACTCTGTTGCTCTGGCTGGAGTGCAGTGACATGCTTATGGCCACCACATGCTTGACTTGCTGGGCTCAGTGATCTTTCCGCTTCAGCCTTCCAAGTAGCTGGAACCACAGGTGCACACCACCATGCCTGGCTAATTTTTTGATTTATTATAGAGACGAGGTCTCACCAAGTTGCCCAGACTGGTCTCGGTTCCCTGAACACAGGCAATCCTCTAGCCTCTGCCTCCCAAAGTGCTGAGATTTCAGACCCAAGCTCCCATCCCCGGCTTGTCCTCACTTTAAGAAAGGAAAATGTCCATTTATTCTATGATCTTCTGTATACAAAACCATGTCTTTATTTACCTTCACAGCTCTTTTCTTGAAAGAGTTGTTACACATCCTTTCCCATTCTCTAACTGCTCATTAACTACCCAGTGTACATCAGCAGAGCAGACATATATGTTCTCAGCCCATTTGTAATCCAACTTTGTCTTGTGAGAAAAATTCTCAGCACCTCCTCTGAGCCAATGTCTTCTGCATTGACAAATTTGGTTGCCACTTCACAGATAATTTTTTTTAACTTGACTATTTTATGATGTTTAATGTTCTTCTTACTTGTCCCTATGCCTAATTCTTCTTCTAAACTTCAAGTGGCAACTTTTCCAACTCCTTCTCAGACTCTGTCGTTTGTCTAGGAACTGGAGATCTTCTTGGTTCTTTTCTCACTTTTCTTCTACACACTCTCTCTAGGCTCCTCTTAACACAGCTTCTCCTGCTTATGTGGATATCTTCCAAATAGTTGTTTTCATATCAGTTCCTCTGCCTGGACTCCAAGGCCATACATACCATAATTCACTGAAAATTTCCATTTGAATTGCCTAACCCTACCCCAACCTCAACATGTTAAAAAATAAACTCCTAGTTTATAATACTGAGTGATCTCTCACAGAAACAAAGATCTGAGCATCACATGTTCTCACTCATAAGTGGACCTTGAACAACTACTGTAATACTATAAGAAAAGGATTGACAGTGGCGGGAAAATATGGGGGCAGGGAAGGGAAGGGAGGTGGGATTAACGGTAGTCAATATCTGTCTGGGGATGGGGAGACACCCTTATCAACAAGGGTGCCTGAACAAAACCTAACCCTTAACTGTACCCCACCATTTTAAAATAAAAAGTATATATTAAAGATAATAATAAAAAAATAAACTCCTAGTTTCTTCATTTCATTCCCATCTCCCATCTCTAACGTTTCTTCTTCCTGATCACCATCCTCTGGACTATTCAAGACAGAAGTGATCATATTCAAGGAAAGTGATCATAGATTTGGCTTTTTTTCACATTCTCACTCATTCAACCGGTCCTGTTCATTTTTTCTTTATAAGGTCTATTCAAATTGCCCTCTGAATCTCATACTCCATTTTCCTATGCTCTACAAAAAGTCAGCGCCTTTTCTCTCTTAAATTTTACTTCACTGACTACTGTGGTCATGCTCACCAGTTTTGTTCATTAGCAAGCAAATTCCCAAAATGACACTAAGATAATTTTTTCCATAAAATTCATATCTTGTCAACTGTTCCCCTTACTCCAGACCTTTCAAAGATGCATTACTTCTTCTGGGACAAATGTTCAAATACTTAGCACAGAAGAATTTTAACTGATCCATTCTACACATAGACTGTATGGTCAACTAGTACAGTTTCCTCAATATACCATGTTACTAGCACCTAAAAATGTCTGAAGCACAGTATGCATTCAATAAATTAATCATTAGCCTCCCTTACTAGTCTAATTTCTACCCCTTCTTTGAGATTCAGCTCAGGTCCCCTCTCCTCTCCTCTAGGAAGCTCTTACTTTCCCATCCCAGAGTACCCACGATATTTTTCTAATGGCACTTAACACACTAACAATCTCTTGTTTATTTATCTGTCTCCTCCACCAGACTGTGAATTACTAAGGGTGCTCATCAAATCTTATTCATATCTGGATTTATACCACTGAGCATGAGTCCAGGTATGTATTTATTTATATATTCAATTAATTTGCCATCTCTCACTTGAATGCCTATGATTGCCAGATACTTTCTAGGGTACTGAGAAAATAAGCAGACAAGGTTTCTGTCCTCAGGGAGCTTATACTTTAGTGGTGACATCAGACAATAGACAAGAAATAAATGAAATCATTACAGATCATGTCATGTGCAGTCAGTGAAAGGAACAAAGAGCTATGGCAGAAAGTAGGCAAGGTCTCACTTTTAATAGTGTAGATGCAAATGCTTTTTAAACAGAAGTTAGTATTCAGTAAGACCTGAGAAACACGGAGGACTTAGTCAGGCTGACTGAATAATGATATTGTGTGTTCCTAGAGGAATGATCCCCAGAAAACATCTGGGGATCTTTCTATTCTCTTTGTCCTCAGTACAGAACTCTATACTCAAAGAGAATTTAACTCCTATTGTCTGATTATTTAGTTATAAACCTAAGATTTAACATAAGAGGATAAACCAAAATATAGAGTGAGTAGGAAAGCCCTCTAAGGAACTATGAAGATGCAGAAAGGAACTGACTGCTGGTGATCTCTATCTCAAGGGACTTCATAGATGTAAGATTTCATCATGTGGTATTCAAAGGCAATGTATCAAATGGGAATTAACATTCTAAGTAATTTCTGAATCTATAACTAGTTTGACATCAGAATGTCAGTTGCTTTGTTCTCTCTAGTAAAATTTCCCATACTTGCTTTCTCGGCTCACATCGGCAAAGTTATTAGAACATCAGGACAATGCTTATTTTACTGTGTATCTCATCCCTTTTTTGCTAAAAGGAGAGTGGATAACTCAGTACACTGCCAGTCACTAAGTCAAAGGAGAATAGGGGGTGCATAGGGTCAGACTCCCAGATCTCAGAAAAAGTCTAAAGTATCGTTGGGCAGAATGCATTCAGATATTGTAGAGAGAAATTTCATGTGGTATGCAATAAAATTTTGTTAAAATCAAGGGGGCTGACAAGTATGCCTAGGGCTCTTTGGAAATAACAGATTTCCAGACTTGAATCTCTAGGCTTTTCTTGGCACTGGTTATGTTCTTCTTCTTTGAGTGCAATGTGGGGAAGTTTCACTAGATCATGTTGCACGTGATTCAAAACTGTATCTCATACACATAAAGCATTAGGCTAAAAATTTAGGATATAAACAAGTATAAGACATAGACTGGTTTTCAGTGACAGTAAAACATTTCTTAATATACTGCTTCAAAACAAAAAAGCACTTAATGTTACTTAATATGCATCAGTTCTATTTTGGGTGTGGAACAAACAAAAATAACTAAGACATGGTCCCACTCTTTGCATTTCCAGGCTAGTATGGAATCAAACATCCCAATAATTTGTGATTATTTTTACACTGCATTTACTACCCTTCTATAATTATCCACTGCATGTCTTCTCTTCACTAGATTTTGAGTTTCTGTAGGGAAGGAGCAATTTCTTATTCATATGTATATTCCCACCAACTACTAGCACAGTACCTGGCATAGAGCAGAGGTCTCATAGATGTTTGTTGGACTGAACTAAATAAATATTACTGGATGCCAGGTAGGGTGGTGTGTGCCTATAGTTCCAGCTATTCAGAAGGCTGAAGTGGAAGAACTGCAAACTCAAACAGGTCCTGAGTGGGTAACATAGTAAGACCGTCACCAACAAACAAACAAACAAACAAACAAAAACCAGAAAAAATACAAACAACCCAAATATCTGATAAAAAAGTATAAATCAAAGATACATAATTTTATACAGGTCTACTGAGGAAGAAGTAATTATCTTTGCCTGGAGAGGCTCACAGTGTCACAGATGAATAAACACATGAAAAGATGTTCAATAACACTAGTGGTGGAACTTCTCATTAAAACACAGAGATAGAGGCATCATCAGTACCCAAAATACTGGCAAAATGTTATGTATTGAAAATATCCAGTACTGATGAAACCCTGGGGACATTTGCAATTTATTATTTATTTGGGGTATATGAATTGTTCCAACCTTGGAAAGTAATCTCTCGTATTTACTTACATTATAAAAGCATACATTTTTTGATAAAGTAATATTATGTTTAGGACCCTACTGTACTTTCCAGAGGTAAAATTATCAGTGAAAGGACATGTTTACTGATGTTTCCTAAAGCATTGTATGTAATAGCAAATGTTTAGGAAATGAACTAAAGATCTATCAGAAAGGTAATGGACAGGCAGTGCAGCACAGACTTTAAGATAGTAAATCGAAAGACAGCTCTGCCACTTGACTGGCTGCATGACCATCAAGCATGTTACTAAATTCTTCTAAGCCTTACTCATCTGGAAACTGGAGATAATAACTGGAGATACTAACAGTGCCTATTTTATAGAGTTAATGATTTTAGAAGCTCTGAGTTTATCAGAATAAAAGCACTGAGAACACCTCTTGGTACATAAGAAGTACTACATAAGTTAATTGAGCACACAGTTGGTTAATTCAATATACTGTACAAGTTCCATACTATGAGATGCTTATAAACCAGACCCATTTTTTTTCAAGGCATTCATGTGGATAGAAACCCATGAGTCATTGTGAAATAAGGCAGTTTGTCAGTGAATAGTATACTTCATTTTTTTAAAGAAAGTGAAAAAGTAGTCCATATATATAATATATATAAAGTCCATATATATCTGTTAGCATATTTTAGTTGAGTCATAAAGATATGAACAAAATCACTCATAATTCTTAACATCACAGACTTCAGGAAAGCTGAATCTGTGTGGGAAGTCAGAAACTATTAACAGTTTTTTAATTTGTCTCTAAATTTTTTTAGCTCATTATAATGAGAAAACATTACATTTCTGTGATTTAAAAAAATAACGATGAGGTTTAATAAATGTATAAATCCAGGAACCACAAGCAGCTCCATGTGACACATATATGGAATAGGAGTGGGACTTACAAAACTTAAAAGAATCTAGAATCCAAAGAGCCACAATTCAAAATACCTCATGATCCTGTCTGAGAGCTTGGCTAGCTTCTGTGAGCCACTGTGGAGGTAATAAACATCTGTAGGCACACTTATGATTAACATCATTGGATTTGTGTGACATGAAGAATTTTCTTGCAGGAAATGATCACACTTTAAAAAACATGATTTTTAATATTTAGTGTGTGCATATAGCTGAGTGTAAACTGGACTTGGTAGCAAAGTCCTTTAAAGTAGGGACTGATATTCTGACCCAAGCCACCGACTGCTCTTCCTTTGGATATGGAGTGGAAAAAGAGGCTCCAGCTAATGGGAATCACCTACAGGGATGAGAGAGGGCTCATAGCCTGCAGGCCAGTGTCCTTCAGCCTGAGTTCAAGGAGCTCTCCAGAGAGCATAGGTTGAGAACAACCCTACACAGACTCTGTCCCCAAGGCACTCCATGGCCATGTCTTCAGTCACCACTAGGGAACTTCTCTTGATAATCACTTTGTGTAACATCTGAGAAAAAAATTAAGTATCTCCTGAGAAAATGGGAAACAGGGCTGACTACCAATACAGAAACCCATAAAAAGCCTAACCTAATCTCTTACTTAAACCACATGTTCCTGGAAAAGCAGCTTTTGCTGTCTGAGATGTGTATAAATTTGGAGATCTAGTCAGGAATTGGCTTATGTCTTTTCTACATGAGAATGAGAATTCTGAGAATGAGACACTGAATTTGACAATTCAGGCAACCTCTAAGGCAGAAAGGCATTGCAGGTTGTATACCCCTTTAAGAGAGTGTACGTTTGTTTTGTTTGTTTGTTTGTTTTCAGCTTTTTCCAGAATTGCCTAGGGCTTTCTCACCAGCTAAGCCTGTCTCAACAGAGCACTGATTACCTTAGTACAAGAAGGAAAAAAGATGAATATATTTCGTCTCAGAGATACGGTATCTAGATTTTGACATTTTGTTTATCTCAACCTTTAAGCTTATCTTGCTTCAATATGGTAAACCCCCCATGCTCTCCAAATCTCAAAGCTTGATTCACTATAAAGTGGGGACAATTTTAAAGTGCAGTTAATTGTTCTGCATCAGATCATCCTCCTTTAATCTCACTCAGTTTGACTTCCTGAATGAAGAACAACACAAAACAAATCAAAACCAACAACATGTTCCAAGATTAAGGTGTAAACAATGACAAGACCAACTGGGAGTAAAAATTCATTAATTTGGTACAGTGACATCTCCCTCTGTCATCCTGGTTGTTGATCGAGTGAGACTTAAAGCCCTAGGACATCACTAAGGGCATCTGCTTTGACTTTTGCCTACTTCAATGCCCCAGGGGCATTGGTCAGTTGCCCTCTTCTGACTAGTCAGCTGATAAAAGTTGTACAGAATAAGGACTGAGGCCAGGCTTGGTGGCTCAGCCTGTAATCCCAGCACTCTGGGAGGCTGAGGTGAGCGGAATGCCTGAACTCATGGGTTCAAGACCAACCCAGGAAACCCAGGCAAGACCTCATCTCTATCATAAATCAAAAATTAGCCGGGCATGGTAGCAGCCTGTAGTTCCAGCTACCTGGAAGGCTGAGGTAGAAGGATTGCCAGAGCCCAGTAGGTTGACGCTGGGGTGGCAGTGAGCCTGCATGCCACTGCACTCCAGCCTGGGTGGTGGAGTGAGACTCCAACTCAAAAAAAAAAAAAGAATAAGGGCTCAATTGAAGAGTACAAGTATCTATTTGTCAGGCAAGAAGCCGTTTCCCTATTACATGGTATTTTTCAGGAATGGAATAAATGCAGCTTAGAATGTTAGCTGTCAGAAAACCCTATTCATTGTGCGTATATCTATATGAAATATTCTGTTGTTTGTTTGATTTGTTTAGGTATAGGAAGACCCACCAGAAGACAGAGCTCTGAAAGACAGATGAGTGATGAATGTATGGAGCTTACTAACATGTTTGTAAGTCTGTGAGCTACTACTTACTAATTGTGTAACCATGGGCACACCATAAAAATTAATTAAGAGGATGCAACAACACATGTCTAGCACTTAGCATCATGCCTGACACATGAGAATGCTCAATAAAAGTTGTTATTGTCGTCACTATTACCATTGTCATCATTATCATAAAACCACTGGGTTTAAGGACTTACAATTGAGAACAGAAAATACACAAATGAACAAAGTAAAGAAGGATCACTTATATCATTATTTCAACACTTATGGTTGAATGACAATTGGTCTATTTACCCTAGACCTATTTTCTTCTGGTATCTGGCATTTCTGGGTGGCTGCTTAAATGCCTCATTTGATATAATTACATAAGGCAGGTTACATGCAAGAAATTCTCTCTTACCTTAACTGTCTAGAGATCTTTGTATTTATCTAGAAAGGACAGAACTTATCTGCTGTTGAACTATGCACATACCCTCCCTGGACTAGAACAATCCAAGGCATAAAGGAGTTAATCAACACATCTCTATTGAATAAACAAAAGAAAAATAAAAGAAAGTTATCTGTGGATGACCATGCAGTTTGTTGTGTTCAATGCTCTGTTCAAAAACGGACACTTATTATCTATGTGCTAAGTCCTGTGCTCAGTGCCATGGGTACCATGGAGATGTCCAAGACCTAACAGGGGTCACAACCCCCAGTTCTGGGCATAGGCGGGTTTTCTGCAGAAAAAAAAAAAGTATGAATTGGTGCAAGAGAAAGTAAGTCCATGCTTACTTATCTATTTCCCTCAAGCAGGACAGAACTAGATGACTAAGAACCATGAGGCTCTTTCTTTCTGATCCCTGTCATCTACCCATCCAGGCCTGCCCCACACCCCCACAAAGGCTCCCTAAACACCGAGTATAAATATCGTGAGTTGCTCAAAAATGCCAGTCCTACCAAAGTAATGTGATGTGTTATAAGCATTTGCCCCCTTATTCTCTGTCTTCTTTTCTAAATGACATTTTCAGTAAGACATGTGCTCTTCCAATTAAAGTACTAAAATGACCAAATTCTAATAGTACAGAGTATCCCCAATAGTCATTTCCAGTATATGACAAATGTCTATTATTGGTGTACTGGAGAAGCTAATTACGTATCAGCAAATGTATTGTGTCTGTGGAGATATATACATACACATATAATCTATGGGGGATTTGTTCCTAGACCTCCCTACCCATGCATAACAAAATTGACAGGTGCTCAAATCTCTGATATAAAATGATTTAGTATTTGCATATAACCTATGAATATCTTCCTGTATACTTCAAGTCATCTAGATTACTTATAATACCTAATACAATGTCAATGTTATATAAATAGTTGTTACACTGTATTATTTTACTTGTATTATTTTTAGTGTTGTGTTATTCTTTTTTCCAAATATTTTTCTATCCTAGGTGGGTTGAATTAGCAGATGCAGAACCACAGATAGGAAAGGCTATATATATATATATATAGTCATGCACAGCTTAAGTTTAATGTGGTAGATACATTCTGAGAAACTCAATCTTAGACAATTTCGTCACTGTGCAAACATCTTAGAGTGTACTTATACAAACCTAGATGGCATAACCCACTACTCTTCTAGGCTATTTCTCCTGGGCTACAAACTTGTCCAGTATGTTACTATGCTGAATACTGTAGTTAACTGTCACACAATGGTAAGTACTCGTGTGTCTGAACATAGAAAAGGCACAGTAAAAATGCAGTACTACAATCTTATGGCACCATTGTGGTAAATATGGTCTGTCATTGACCATGACTGTATATGTCCTCCAGTGAAATTGATTCTAAGATTGAAAAGCTAGTGAAATTGATTCTAAGATTTGCCACACCTTCCCAAGCTTCACTCAAGGAGATTGCTTTCCCATAAGGGAGGCCTGATACCAATGGAATATGATGCCATTTTTATTTCATTAGTGCTTTCTAAGATTGGAAAGAATGTTCTTCCTTGGCTGGGACATCAGTATCAATTCCCCAGCAAAGGGAAAGAAGGACGCTGAACAGAAGATTCAGCAGTCTAGAACAGCCTGCTCCTCAGGCCCCTCCAGCATGCCCTTCCCACTTACATGGGTAGAGAGTTATGACTGCTAAAAGCCTCTATCACACTGAGACAAATTTGGAAATCTTTTAATTTTCTAATATACAGACTACACTTTATATGGGCAGATGCATTGCAGAAAACAAAAGCTGGCTTTTACTCATGAATGTATGTATATTAGAAAACATATCAGGGACACATAAACTTACTTAAAGTCATGGAGTTTCTGATGAAGAGTTAGAATTTAAACAATACAAGATATGCCGGCCCCTTCATGCACTAAAGAATTGTACTTTTATTAAGGCTCCTTCACTCTTGCTTCTACTGCAATAAGCTCAGAGTTCAATGAGAACTGTGGAAACCAAAATGCATAAAAACAACCTACTGAAGTTTAGCCAAAAAAAAATGACTGACTAAAAGAAGGGGTCTATAAAGAAGGCTCTGGTGTGCCTGGAGATAACACCCAACCCAACAGTAAAGGAAACAAAAAAGGAACAGAGAAAGCAAGGAGTGCACGTAAACAGAAACTTTCCTGCCAGGAAAAAAGGGGGTGGAGAGATCAGTAGCAGGCATTATGCTTAAATAACATTGTAATTAGTAGCTCAGTTTATCTACTGTACCTCCAAAGTGAGCTCTCTGTGATGCTCCCCAGGTTATAGTCATAGAGCTTTGTCAAAATGAGAATCACCTAAAGGCAAAAGAAGAAATCATGGTTAGTCTCAAACAATTACAATCCCTAAGAACTGAAATGGCCCAAGGGAGGACTTAGAATTCCTTTAATGGGTGCTTAACATAATTGAATGAATTGTTACAGCATTTGCTACACTAACTGGGAAAGGGCTGGCATGACATCCCATCCTGCCTTCCACTGAACTGCTGAGGCCCATCCTCTCCCCTACCTTTCTCCTTATCATCCTGCAGCAAGAGGCCCCTCCAGGTGTTTCTTACCCTGGTAGGTTTAACACTTTCAGGGAAGGCTGGTAGAGCATTCAAATATGATACCCCCAAGTAGCCACTGAGTAGATGGTTAGGAAAGAGGAAGGTCAGTGATGATGTCGTTCCCAGCCCTACTAGCTGGGTCACACTAAGACGGTTACCTAACTTCTTTGAATGTCAGTATCCCTATCTACTAAAGGGGACAAAGAGTAATGCTATCTCCCTGACAAAATTATTGTAAGAAATTAAATGAGTTAGCCGGGCTCGGTGGCTCAGCCTGTAATCCCGCGCCTTGGGAGGCTGAGGTGAGTGGATTGCCTGAGCCCACGGGTTCGAGACCCACCTGGGCAGCGAGACCTCATCTCTACAATAAATCAAAAATTAGCCAGGTGTGGTAGCGCGCGCCTCTAGTTCCAGCTACTGGGGAGGCTGAGGCGGAAGGATCGCCAGAGCCCCAGCAGGTCAAGGCTGCGGTGGCCGGAAGCATGCCATTGCACTCAGGTCTGGGCGACAGATTGAGACTCCAACTAAAAAAAACAAAAACAAAAACAAAAACAAAAAACAAAACAAAAGCAAAAGAGAACACAAGAAATACACTTTTCATCTGGGAGTCTTTGATGCTGTTAGTATAGAAGCGCTGGGCAAAGAAAAGGGAAGTTGCTGAAAAGCTGATCAGTCCCACTGAAACTCATCCCATCACAGCAGCTTGAGAAGGCAGCTTCTTTTTGTTCCTTCAGCAGCAATGACCAGGGTCCACCTGGTTACTTGAAATTCATGAGCCCAAGGACATTTGGGAAGATTCAACAGCACTGTGTGTTTCTAACCACTGATTTCCCCAATCTCACTTGCTCTTCCTCAGTAAGAAAAGAACGTAATGCCTTTGCTCAGTTTTCTTTTGAGGTTCATATTTTCCTCCTGGTGCTTATAACTTAGAACATTTGACCCAACCCAGCTGTTTCCAACTTGGTAGAAAAATGTTGACATTGATTTCCTGGATTTTCTCTGAAGGCAAAGGGATCAGTTCTAGCCATAGTGAGCCTAGAGTATTCTAACCCAAATTCTGACACTACAAGCTACTGAGGAGTGCCGAATCCTTCCAAGTTCCACTCTACCAGCCCAGTACTTGATTTACTAAAAAGGCACAAACATCAGTGAACAGATTCTTAACGCTTTTTTCACAGCAAGCCAACTGGAATTCCATGACGTTAGATTAGTTCTGATTTCAAAGAAACTAAGAACTGTAGTAACCTAAAGATAGGCAGAGATCCCTGCAGACCTGTCCTCTAAGGCCACCCCTGTCCTACACCACAGCACGGCTTCATTCAAGGATCTGTTTAAAACTTGCTTCTTTAGCAAAATGTGAGCATGTGTGAGGTGCAAGGAACCCTATGGGCATATCAGATGGCATGCCTGTGGTGTGGGCATATGCTTAACAGATCCATGTGCCAATTAAGTTGCTCTAAGTGCTAAATTTCAATCACCGCCATCCCAGGAACGCTGATCAGTAGCAGCAGGGAAGCTGTTGGTTTGAAGACACAGAATGATGTTGCTGCTTCACCTCGGTACAATTTTGCCGAATAGGCCTATAAATCCCCCACCAAGAAAATGGGGGTGCGGGCATAAAGCATTTCTAGGTAGTTGCTCTCTTGATGCAATATGGTAGTAAACTAAATAATGAAGTTCAGCTGGTCACAGGCCGTGTCTCCCTCTCATCTGATGAGGGAATTCAGAGACGCCGCAGAGAAGGAACCCTTTAACCCAGCATGTAATGGAGAGGAGCCACTCACACATGCGCACAGAAATTGTTTAAGCAATTCCCAGGGCAGGAAGGCAGGAGGTAAAACCCACGCCCTTCCTTTTTTTGCAAGGTTAGGAAAACTAAAATGCCAGTGATACATTTAGGCAGTTTATCAATACTGCACCAGAAGAAGAGTCCTTTATGGCATTTCAAAGCATAGCTACCTGAATCAATTTAGTTAATCCTTCTGTTTTCAGAATAAGAGCAAGGAAGAGGGACAACTGCTAACCTTTTGTTATGTTTTCAATTGACTATTTGAGATCTCTTTTCCTTTCTTTTCCCTGTTTACTACCTATGTGTATTATTTACCATCTTACTTCTGGATAATGATGCACCCTTATATTAGATCAGTTTAATTTGTTTGTTTGCTTTTTCTATTCTAATTAACAATACTGTTTAAAAAATTGGCTCCTGTTAAAGAAGCCACAGCCAAAATCACTACATTAAATAAGAAAAAGAAGTCATAGCCAAAATCACTACATTAAATGAGAAAAAGTGAAAAATGCAATTGCCCGCCTATTTTGGCCCTAACATCTACTATTTTTGTGTATTTTTCAAACTTAAGAAAAATCCTTCTTTTTTTTTTAAGGTGGGGTCTTACTATGTTGCTCAGGAGTTTTCTTGCCTCAAGGAATCTTCTTGCCTCAGTCTCCTATGTAGCTGGGAATACAAGGGCTATAAGTGTAAACCATTGCACCCAGCTTTCAACAAAACTTTTTAATCAATGAAATGTTACATGTACTTAAGTAACATATAAATGGTAATTTATTGTTATTTATTTGGTAAACAGTTTTCACACAAAGACTTAACTCTATGAGTTCAAGTGTATAGCATTTAATTATTAATATAAATTCAATATTTTACTCATGCAAAGTAAAATATGCATCAGCATCCCATTTATTTCTATATCTTGTTTTTATTAGATAGTGCCAAATATCACTGGTTCAAAACAGTAAGTGGTGACCATATGGTACTAGCTTTTTATGGTTCCACTCCAAATCTTAGTATATTATCTTTGAATAGCTATAATGCAAGTATCTACGGCTGGATAACCTCCAACTGTACCAGGACCTCGGCATCCAGCTATTTCTAGGACTTTCCACAGTGACATGTCTCAAGTATTCCCCTAGCCAGTTTAAAAACAGCTGTTACCACATGAAATCTTCCCTGTTCTTTTGCTGTGACTGTTTTTGCCACATCCATTGCTCACAAAGCTTCTGGGAGGAATTTCACTTTGTCCAAACTTATAGAGAGGATGCCAGTGCTCACTCACCAGGCGTCTGCTCTCAAATCCTTGGAGGGTATAAGTGTGCAAGAAACAGTGCCAGGTTCTGTGCAGGAATGAGTGAGAGGCTCCAAGGGAGTGAGCAAGGGCTTTCTCCTCAGCACTAAGTCAAATTATCATAACCTGGACTCCCAAATGATCAGGACCTTCCAAAGCTCTATCTGAATAATTCTATCAATTCTGACCCCTCACCCCTCAGTACAGGGAGAGGGTGGGAGGGAGTGAGAAACCATTACAAAGGATCCTGTGGGAGAAGAATACCATTCACTCTCCTGTCTTCTAGCCCTAACTTCTTTCTGCACTGGGTTACAAAACATAATCATTCATGGAGATAAACAGAAACTAGTATGTGGATGACCAGTAGTTACAGAATCAAAAGACAAGGAAAATATTCTGTTGTATCAAAACAGCAGAGCAAGAAGCCTTATGTCCAGGTATGTGTTAAAATGAATTAACCAGGCAGCAGCATAAATTAATACACAGGCAGCCTATTTTAGGCCAATTATTACTTATGTCATACCTTTGAATATGACAGCATTTTTTCATTATTAACATAAAATATAATTTGGAAACAAAGCACCAAACATTTAAATGACCCCTAGAACACCTTCCTGGTAACCTGGTTCTACACAGCATACTTTTCACAACTTCTGTGTTAGCTAAGTACAGGACTGCACACTTTTTTAAGCAGCATTAAAAATTTTTCATTTTTGATTGTTTAAAAAATAGCATCTTCCCCCTTTTCTTTACTAAATCAGATAATTTACCTCACAGGAAGAAGGATGGAAGGTTGGAAGGTATCAGTGCATTTATGAGGACATTTGACCTGGCTATTGCCCTTTACCTCATCTTAGGGAAATCTTTTAAAAAGGACATATGTCCTCATTTTACAATGATAAAGAATTTGCATTCTTTTCTTTTATCTCTCTGTGTCCAACTTTGAAAGTGGTATTTAATCTCAAGGGAAACAAACATGTGGGCTTAGGACCCTTAACAGTGAGCAATTTGGGCCACAGAATCCTAAAGTCTCTTTTATTATGGGAGATCTACAGTTCCAAATCCTAAATAATGTAGACAGTGACAGGGTTCTTGTCTATGAGGCAACACAATTTCAAGCCTGGCTTGGTGGCTCATTCCTGTAACCCAGCACTTTGGGAAGCTAAAATGAAATGATTGCCTGAGCCCACGAGTTTGCGACCAGCCTGGGCAATTTGGCAAGACCTCGTCTCTACAATAAACCAAAAAATCAGCCAGGTGTGGTGGCACATGCCTGTGGTTCCAGCTTACTTGGAAGACTGAGGTGGAAGGATCACCTGAGCCCAGCAGGTAGAGGCCGCTGTGGCTGTGAGCACACCAGCCTGGGTGAGAGTGAGACTCCAACTCAAAAGAAAAAAAGAAAGACAACACAATTTCTAGTATAGTCCTCTCAATCATTAGTGATTCAGGGCTGGTTTGGGCAGGTGTTTCTGTAACTGTAACACATGGGGAGACTCCACAGAATTCAGTCATGCTACAATTCATAATTGTACTTGCATCGGATAGGCCACAGTCTGGCTCGGGCGAGCAAAGGGAAAGCCATATTGAAGATGCCAGCAGGTTGGGTGGGGTTCACACTGGCTATCTCCATCCTTCTTCTACCAGCTTCCAGCAGGTCTTGGTGTTTCTTCATTGCCCAGTCTCATATGGCCACCTCTCTGCTTATTGCTGCAGATTGCCAGAGACCATTTGGTTGGATGTATTTTCAGAGGTTGACCGTGGCAATTACGGGGCAGACAATTAAAGGGACCTAAAGAGATCTGGAATAATCTTTCATGGAGATTGAAGAGTTGGGTAAAATAAATGAGTAGTGTTCAATGGTCAGAAATTTGTTTTGCTTTGGGTGTTTTCTTTGTACTCCAACTTTAGGGAATAGAAGGAAACTCACAGCAGTGGTTTTTCTTAAAATATGTATGTTCCAGATTGTGTCTTTGGCTCACTAAGTATTTATTCAACTTTCCAACTTAAACAGAGGTTCTCATTCTTATGGAGAGCCATGAATCTTTAAGAATCTGATCTGATACAATCTACGAGCATAAAACAATGAATATCATTTTAATGATATCACTGATCTCCTGAATCCTAAGGGTGTTATGAATACAAGAATAAGAACTTCTATAATTCCCAGAAAATGAGAGCTTTGTTCAGAAGAAAGAATTTTCAACTTTAAAACTCGGCACATTTAATTCAATAAACATCTATTAAACTTTGTTAAAAGGCTGGAATAAAAATGATGTGCTGTGGGAATACAAAAGGGGAATGAGGTTTGGTGCCAGTTCATAGAAGCTCGTTGTTTGGTAGAGAGGCAGGCCTGCACACAGATCCTTATAAAACAAGGGGGAAAAAAGCTATAAAGCAGGGGAAAAGTGTTTGGATATTTCAGACAGCAAGAAAGATGTAATCAGAAATGGATTCTTAGAAAAGAAGGGCATTCAAGACAAATCCCAGAAGATGCCTGTGATTCTGATGTAGATGAGAGGGTATTCTAAGGGAAAAGAGGCAGGTGAGAAGCTCAGAGAGCATCAAGAAAAGGGCAAGTCCTCTGTTTTACCTGAAGCTTAGAGTGTGAGTAGGAACCCACAGAATAAATACAGAGTTAGGTTTTGGCTCTATTGTGGAGGACCTTAAATATTAGGCTGACAGTGTGCTCTGTTGGAAAGAGAAAAGGCTTTGGAATCAGAAGAAGACCCAATTTTGAGTCATGGTGTAGCCACCAGACCCCTTAGAATGCCTTTAGCAGCAAGAAATAGAATGTTAAAAGTGACTTAAACAATAAGGGGTTTATTATCTCATACAGTAGGAAGTCCAGAGTTTATGCTGTTCTAGGGCTAATTTAATCTTACAGGCCTATTGTAAAGAGCAAAAAACAGTTTCTCTCTCCCATGCCGCCAGCTCTGGCATGCACGTCTCCCTCTCTTTTCTCTTTTCTTTCTCTAATAAATTTTGCTTGAAAATTTTGCTGGCCACTCTAAAATTCATTTTAGAAATGAGCCAAAGAATCCACAAGTTTTGTGCCGCACCCTACCTGGCATCACTACTTACCCTCATGTTTGCAATGTGGTCATAACACTTCATCACCTGTAGACATATCTACATTCAGCAGAGTAAAGAAGTGCTTCTAGTTGAAAGGACATAACATGGAGTCAGTATGCCCAATGAGTAGTCATTTTAGCATTGCTTAGTTTTGTCATGTTTCTCTAGCAGTTCACTTTAATTTACCCTCTGATTACTAGCCAAGGACAGAACCAGTTTCTCAGAGGTAGCTATTGATAATTGTTTTACAACCCCCTCCCCAGCTTGTTTTATGCTAATTAGCTTTATTTAAAGTATTTGCCTCCACCCATATGACCCAATTTAACCTAATCAGTCCTTTGTGTCATTCATGACATCACCATGGCAGCAATCATGTGACTGACGCACCCATCTACCTGCTGTCCATCACCTGATCAGTACCTGTGCTTACCCACCCTGTGTGATGACATGAAGCAGACCACCACCCAATCACCTTAACAAACTGTCCCCATCAAGGGGAAAGTTGACTCCATGAAGGAGTCAACTTCAAACAGCAGTCGCCATTGTTTTGCTAAACTCTGGTGTGTCTGTGTGTGGCCACCCTGTTTCCTAGCTTTGGCCCCTTCCCTACCTTTTGTTTTTGCTGTTTAGTTTAGTTTTTTTAACTTAGAAAACTCTTCACAATAGCCTTTTACCATCACTGATCACAATTTAACCACATGCCCACATCGTGGCTACAATAAAGATTGGGGAAATAAAAAGCTGGTATTTTCACTTTGGCATTTTCTGTTATCAAAGGTGGACTCTGCTGGCAAAGAAAAAGTGGAAACAAGCTGCTGAGTAGCAAGTAGCACAGTCTGCCCTGTGTGATCTTCAATAAGTCACTTGAACCCTGAACTGACTTCTCTTACAATAACATTTAGCATTTATTGGATATCTACTCTGTGCACTAAATAATGCTAAGGGCATTTCAAGTCATTATCTCATTTATTTCTGATAAAGAAATCGAGGTATAGAGAAGCTAAGTAACATCAATTACTCAGCTAGTAAGTGGAAGGCAAGTTCAACAGACATCACACGCAGAATCCTAGTCTCTGTGTCCAACTTTCCTCTTTGGCATACTGTCTATAGGTATAAGATTGCTACTAGAAGCAAGGCAGAACAATGAAGTGCCTTCACGTTCTGTTCATTTCAAAAGCATTTATTGAAGTTCTGTTATCTGCCAGGCATGGTGCTTGTCATAAACTCTTTCCTCTCATTTTGCCTTCTTCCAGACATTCCTGGAATATGTTTTTCCTATAATAGACAGGCAGAACTTTGCTGATCTTAAGTCAGAGATTACTGACAGTGAATGTGCAGAGACCTAACTGTAGATTTGACAGACTATTTCTTAGTATCACCATTTTAAGAAGATTTAAGTGAATGTGTAATTATACTCCTTTTGAGTCATCAAAGAGGGAAGAAATCAATAATGGCTAACCTGGATTAAGGTGCCTCAGAGGGGAGTGGAAAGGTTGATATGATGTACACACGGGTACACTTGAAGTCATCAAACAGAAGTAATCTAGCATAGAAAACACACTTGGAGAAATGAAAAACCAGTAGAAATGTTAGGCTTCATTTGGGGTACAAGACCATATAGAAAGTAGTTAGTAGATGTTTGCCTCTGGAAAGTATTTAAATCCCCAATGAATCTTAATGTTTTATTGCAGTCCACATATAGCTTAATGTAATGTATATTTGTGTAATAGCCTCTGCTTGGCACTGAAATTGAGTGCGTTAACTGTTCTCACTGCCCTTCTCCTGAAGAACTTAAAAGACAAGACAACTAATGGTGATGTAGGCAGGGATAGGAACATACAGATAACTATGTTAACATTTGACACAACAAATTATAGAATACGGAGAGCCATTGTGGAGAGCAGAAAACTTTTTAGTAAAATTGCTGTATCCTTCCTCTGACTGTTTTTCTGTAGAGTCCGAGATCATTTGCAGCTAAGATGTAGGTCCACAAATGAGTCGTAGGACTCTTCCTGTCCCAGGAACTGCCATGTGAGAAAAACTGCTGCTTTTACTCAAAGCAATTCATGTCTTTTTTCCTTTGTCTGCTGAAAACCAAGATCTTTCCTGTTTGTAACAAGCAAAAAAAAAAAAAAAAAAAAAAAAATTATAGTAGCACTAAACTATTAGACACTAGTTCTAGAGAGCCAGGTCTTTATATATAGCAAACAAATCCAAGCACATCAAATCCACTAAACCTAAATTGATTTTTGATGCAAATTTTGAAAATGCAACCTTTGATCTTCGACAGGTTTTTCTATTACCAGAGTTAAGAGATGCTATTGAGAAAGAAAGAAAAAAGAAAGAAAGAAAGAAGGAAGGAAGGAAGGAAGGAAGGAAGGAAGGAAGGAAGGAAGGAAGGAAGGAAGGAAAGAAAAAAGAAAGAAAGAAAGAAAAAGAAAGACAAAGCGGGCCTGGCGCAGAAGCTCAAGTCTATAATTCTGGCACTTTCGGAGGCTGAGGTGAGAGGATTGCCTGAGGTCAGGGGTTTGAGACCAGCCTGGGCAACTTGGTGAGCCCTCATCTCTACAATAAATAAATAAATAAATAAAAGCTGTTTATGGTAGCATGCACCTGTGGTTCCAGCTACTTGGAAGGCTGAGGCAGAAGGATCACCAGCACCCAGCAGGTTGAGGCTGCAGTGGCCATAAGCACGCCACTGCACTCCAGCCTAGGCAACAGAGTGAGACTCCAATTCCAAAAAATAAAAATAAAAACATACTCCCTACAAAAATCTATTAACCTCACGATGCCAAACCAGACAGACTGAGGACACTTCTATTACATGTTTCCTCCTCTTTCTCCTTCTTCTTCTTTTGAATAATAAAAAAGGATAATTTGGTCTGTCTGGGTGGCTCAGCCTGTAATCCCAGCACTTTGGGAGGCCAAGACGCGTGGATTGCCTGAGCCCGTAGGTTGGAGACCAGCACGGGAAACTTGGCAAGACCTCGTCTCTAAAATAAATAAATTTTTAAAATTAGCTGGGCATGTTAGCGTGGGGCTGTAGTTCCAGCTACTTGGAAGGCTGGGGTGGAAGGATCACCATAGCCCAGCAGATCAAAGTGGGGTGGCTGTGAGCATGCCACTGCACTCCAGCCTGGGCAATGGAGTGAGACTCCAATTCAAGAAGAAAAAGGATAATTTCCAAAGCATTTATCTATATATAGTAGATAATGTTGACCATTCCATATTCTTCTTCCTCTTGGTAAATTATTCTGTCCTATTTCGATCTTTTGCATTAAACCAGAGAATAAGGAAGATGCTAAATTAAATGATATAATTTTTTTTCTAGGAAAAAAAAGAGAAATAGCTGTACTAATGTAATCCCAAAGAGCACCAAGATAATTATACAAAATGTGAGGAAAATGCATATTCAAGACAAGATCTCTCTACATATGGATAGTAAAATAGAAAAATTAAATAGACCTGGAAATCCAAAATCAAAGCTTCTAGAAAGTAACAGGGACTAGGGAACAGAGGGAGATAACTGGCAACTCAGTGTACTATTTGGAGAGCTACAGTTTAAGGTAGCCATGTAGAATATCCTATCCAAGACCATTGTTTTATGGTAAGAAACAAACTATACACCCTGTTCTCATTGCTCTCCGGTGCTTGGAAGGGAAAAGAGATTTTATCCATTCTCCTTCATGGAGAATTTCAAATTAGTTTACCTGGTACACAGTGGCAAAAACACAGACAATGCACAGAATTCTCAATTTAGAGTTTCAAAACAATAAGAAAATATTTATTGCATTATCTTCTTTGTGAAAGTCTATAAAACAAAGAGAAAAGATGTGCCATATGCTTAAATAGGAGAGATACAACCCGGGTTTGATAGGAAAGAGAGGGAAGGGATGTGAGGAACGGAGAAATTCCCTTCTAACTTCCCCAATGCAATGATCTGAGAAAGAGAGATCTCTAATCTCTCAAATCAAAACCTCCTGAATTATACATACTATCTAAATATTAAGTCTCTTCCTATGTGAAAAACCACACATAAAGTAAACACACCATTAAGCAGCAAACTGGATATTAATGATGAGGAGCCCTTCTGTTCATATGCTTCATTATATTTGGCCTCAATACAAAGAAATAAAGCAAGTCTTTCCATTTCTACTTCGCCATCTTGGTATTTATGCTGTTATTCATAGGTCTGAAGATATCAACTCAATTCTAACAAGTATTATTTTTCAAGGTTAACTCTCTTGGGAAGGTAATAAATAAAGATATACTTGCAGGAAGCTAATAAATAAAGATATACATGCTATGGTGATCCAGTCATTAGAACATGAACCTCAACCAGAAACCAAAATAAAAAGGAAAAGAATACAAGCTTTTAATTATTTTTTCATTTTCTTCTCTAGTTACCATAAAGTACAACTAACAAAAGCAACAAAAATAAAACATCACAGATAGTCAATAAGTGAATATCAGATATTTTCTTTTACTATAGGAAAGTCTTAAGGTAGACCAGGGATGGAGAGAAATATTTCACTTCCTTAAAAAATAATAATCAATTAGTGATAATAACTGATTTTCTATTAGCAGATCTTTTGTCTGTCTTGTCTGAGTGTTAAGGTGTGGTAGGAACACAATTTGCCTAAAAGGAAACTCAAAGCATAAAAAATCTGGCTTGAAATTAAAATTTAAATAACATCTTGAAATTCCAAGTGAAATGTATTAATAAATAACATGTGTTTCTGTTGGGACAAACCCCATAGAGGTTAAATGATTCTTATACACTCCTTGTCTTTTAGTCATAGAACCAAAATGCTTTTGTGTGATTCTTGTTCTAATTCTTTACAGTGGCATGACTGGTGGGTGGGTATAAAAATTTGCATTTTGTTACTCTTTTAAAAGAAACTTAAGATAAAATTGGAAGGGACTGAAAAGATTATCTAACTTCAACCACCTCATTTCACAAATAGTGTAGGTTATACTTTTAGAAGAACCAGTTCTTGAAAAAAGAATATAAGAGCAAAGAATAATCTTAATATACCATGTACTGATTTGGTACCTGAAGCTGGAGTTTCTAGCTATAGAAGAAAGGCTGACTTGGACCAGTTCTGAGATGGAAAAGTTGAAAGAGGTAGAGGTAAGAAGACTGCAACAGTTAGGATCAGAGACAGACCCAGGTTTTGTGGTGATGAAAGTACAATTTGGGCTTTCTCTTAAAAAAATACCAAGTTATAAATAAAATGAGGTTCAAAAGTGAATATTTAATAGCACAAGAAATTAGAACACAAGGAGTTACTAGTGCCTTAAAGATTCATATACTTTTCTTCTGAGGCAGTTTTTCTTCAGGTAATTTTTCTTCTGAGGTAGGTATTTTGTTTGTTTGTTTGTTTGTTTTCAGGTAGTTTAGTAGAAATGAGGAAATAGAAATGCTTTCTGATGCAACCTAGCTTCCTCTCCCCACCTGGAGCAATCTACAAGTCCCCCAAACTCCCAACAACCATAGGAGCCAGTGCCCATAAAAGCTCTGAATTTTAAGCTTCATTAGCTTCACTGTAAATTCACCTTTGGATAGGATTCCCCCATTAGATGCTCATCAAGCCTGTGCAATGAAACCATTCATTTTAGCAGTCTTAGGCTATAAATTAGAAGACATGGACTCAAGCCCAGCCTCTGCCGCCAACGTACTGTGACACAAAGAAAGTCAATATACCTCTTTGGACTTCAGTTTTCTCCATGGTAACATTACATGTTTGGTAGGGTGTCTTCTTATGATAATACCATTCAATGCTGAATATTTCAATCCATTCTACCTCCAGTGTTGCCAGTCTCAGTATAAATGTCACTGTCATTGATCAAGTTAAGAACTCTTGAGTCTTCCTTAACTCTATCATCCCCTTCTTCCTTCCAAATATAACAATTATATACCTCTCCCATATAACCTCACTTTAACCTGGTCTGGGCTACCTCAACTCTCACCTAAAAAGACAGCAATACTTCTGACGACTCTTCCAACATTTTATATCGTTTTCCTCAAGTCACCCTTTACACAGCTGCCACCATAATATTTTTTTAAATAGTAGACTAATCATTTTCACCATTATGCTCTAAAACATGTCTGTGGCCTTCCAATGATCTTAAAATAAAGTTTAAGTTTCAGATATGACCTACGAAACCAAGAATGATCTGCCTCCTGCCCTCATGTTCAAATCGGTGTCGTGTCCCAATACTCTCACAGTTCGATGTGAACTTAGACAAACATCCTCCTGCTGACCTAAGGAACTTCAGTGTTTGTTGATGGTCTGATTGAATGACTGTGGTTGTATTGATGATGGGCTTTTTCAGGCATTAACAACATGTTTCAGATATATGAGCAATTAACGTAACCAGCCTCTAAGCTACTAAAGTTGAGTCAGCTCACAATACCCTGAGCAATTGCAATACGACAGCATTGCTATTTTATCAAATTCCATTTTTTAGGGATGATATTCCAAATATTTTGAATTCCCTCTTGAAAGTTTAGGCTGATTAAAGGATTAAATGCTACAAATAATTCAATGCTGTGTATCTCTTCTGTGAGGACTGAGTAGTTGTAAAACATGTCTGTGATCCAATCCAAAGTTTTATTGATTTTTCTGTCCTTTCATTCAAGAGTGTTAGCTTTCATGCACAGCTCTCTGGGATTTTTGAAGGTTGGCCAGGACACTGTAGAGATCCACTTCCCATTCTTTAAGTTTCTTCTATCGAGGAAAATACAGCCCTGAGTTAGTGCAAATATTTGGAATCAAAGTCCCTCAAAATTTCACCCTCTGTATAATAAGAGCAAAACCAAATAGAGTATGTATGGTGGCAGGATAAGGATCTAATATTAGAAGTTGAAAGGGCTGGATTCTGGTTACAGAGTTTTAACTTTATAATTTTAACACTTTGTATGACCTCTGTTAACTCATTTAACCTCTTTTTTTATTAAATGGTATTCATAAAACTAGAATTCTCTTTTCTAGCTGGAATATGATTACGAATTTGCTTTATTGAGTAATTTTTATTTTTTTTTAATTTTGCTAAGCATTTTGAATAACATAATCTGTATACCTTCTCAACTATCCTATGAAGCCAATACTTCTTATCTTTCTTCTTGGCTATGGAGAGTTTAAGTGACTTCCCCAAGACCAGCAAGGTAGGAAGGCTGAGATTTGAACTTGAACTGTTTAAGTTCAAAGCTCATGTGTTTAACCACCATGGTACATGGTTTCTTTGGAGAGGTAAAAACAAGAGCTCTAAGGAGTTTCAAATTATGCTTCCTGTTTTCAATCAGCCTGATGATAAGCTTGTCCTGTCTCTCTGTATATCCTATCATAGTCTATCTACCTATCTGTCTATCTATCTATCTATCTATCTATCTATCTATCTATCTATCTACCTACCTACCACCCTATCATCTATTCACTTGTATTTGTAAGCACTGACTACAATACACATTTCTTCTGCTAAGTGCTATCAGTGATGCAGACAAGAGGAAACAGATACATGTCCTCATTATGCATTACAGCTGTATTGAGACTCATAGAGCTGACAAGTTTGAATTGAATGCTTTAGAAACTAAGCACTATGGAAAAAGAGGAGCAATTCCTATCTACATGTAGGTGGGGACTTTTTCAAGTTGGGTGCTTTACACAGAGTATGCCATTTAATCCACTTCACAATCCTGGGGAAATTTTTTTGTTGTTCTAATGTAGGAGATGGGAATTTTGGCTCGGGTAGTTCATATTTAATCCTATATGTTTTGGTTTCTGACCTGGAACTGGGACCTTGAAGAATGGCCTAGCTCTTCTACCATCCTGGGCTAGAGGGATCATCTTTGAGTCACACTCACTGAGCTCTTCTACCATCCTGTGCTGGAGGGATCATATTTGAGTCACACTCACTGAGACTTCTGTGGATTCCACAGGCAGAGAGCACACATCCCTGCTAGTCAATCAGTAAGTATAAAACATAATAAGGCCATGCTCAGAAAAGAGGAAAAAAGCTTCTCAAGAATCTACAACAAGCCCATCTGTCTGCTCCTCTGCTAATGGAAGACTTCACAAATTGAAAATCACTCAAATGTCCCTAACTCAAACACCGGGAATAAGGGTTCCAGAAAAGGTTAAGGAAGGCTAGAAACAAATGATATCCATGTGGGAAATCAGTTGTGAAAATGGATAATTATATCCCTGCTGCTTCTCTCACTTTATAATCCTTTAATCCTAAATCAAGACTCCAGTGAGATTCAGAAACCCAATACCCTGTCTGCCCCAGGAAATGCAAATCTCCTGAAAAAGAATCCACTTCCTTCCTGGCCTTGTGACAGGGACTGAGACATTGTGAATCACTCTGCAAAGAAAATAAGCCATACTTTTTGCAAAGTGGAACAATAGGGCAAGAGGGTCCTGCAGGTGACTCACACAGAGTGACTGGGGACACGGGAAGGAAGCACATGTGCTAGAACTCTCTGTTGCCGCTGGAGGCTGTAGGGAAAAAAATAATCTATTTTCTTGAAAATGGAACCTCTCCTTTAGATTTCTGCCTATTTTTCCCCCTTTAAACTGTCCAAGATTAATGTGACAAAAATAAAATGCCCCACAGGCTGCTTATTTTGACGCTTACTACAGCAGATAAAAGTGAAGAATTAGCATGGAATGAATAATTTATTTATCGCTTTACTGTTGTTTTAAACAAATCACTTCCATGAAAGCAATATGCATTCAAGCAATAAATCACTGTTTAGCACTCTGTCACGAGGAAAGATACCACTTGGCAGAATTATTGAATGGCAGTGCCTGGCAGACAGGCAGGCACAATAAAGATAAAGGTGATGTCCTTGCATAATAGGAATTTATGTGGATTTGGAAGAGGCTAGGTTGGAGTGAGAGACCTTTTCCTTTATTTCTAAGGATTAAATGAACAGCTACTTGTAATACTGAATCTGATAATATGACTAGCACAAAGTAACTACTTATTACATCATAGCTATAATTATTTATTTTATGACTGCAATTACTGTAGGCCAAGCACAAAGCCTAAGTGCTGAGGATATTCCATTGAAACAACACAATGAGTTTTATACTCTTAATGGATATTTAGGAGCTTCAGACAACTTTGTATAATTTGATAAGTATCATGACAGAGGTGTACAAAAAATGCTGACATGACTTGCCTAGTAGGCGAATGGGAATCTACAAAGGTTTTATAGGGGTAGTGTCATTATATCTAGGCCTTAGGTTAGCCAAAGGGCTAGAAAAAGAAAAGAACATTGGATACACAAGGTCATACTTATGGAAGCAGAGGAATCCAAGTGAAGCCATGAGTACGTTGAAGTGGTGCAACTCAGAGAGAGCAGAGAAAGAAATGAGAGAAGGGTGGCAAGAGAAGCTTAAAGAAGGATCCACAGGCATGCAGGATGACCTTGATTGACCCTACACACAATGACCCCTAGTTACGTTGGCCCTGGACACCAGAAATTCAAACCAGATAGTCTTCAAAGCAAGGTTGTTGATGTTGCTATATATCAGTTTTGCTGGTTACTGAACCTACTTGCATCAGAACCAAAGTAGGGGAAACTGGTCAGGTTAAAAGAAACAAGGACTCTGGTACTCTTCTTAAAATTATGTTGTACGTGGAACTGCTCTATTGCCCAGCTTTACTAAGTTCTTAGAATGAAAATATAACCCTAGGTTATGTTGAGGCAGGAAACAAAACAGTTGCCAAGGAGCTAAACTGTCTGGGATCACAAATTTCAAATTCAACTGTTAATGCCACAAACATAACCTAAGGCCTGACACTCAAAGCAGCAATGCCTGCACCCCTCCATCACCTTTGGTATATCTTGACAATTAGTACAGGCTGATAATTCCTGCCACTTATAGGACAGAAGGCCAAGGGCTTGGTTTTTATACATCTGAAGAAGAGCAGGAATCCTTTTATTCCATTAACTGAATCAGAAGGTTTCAAAATTATCTAATTTCCCTCTAGTTTAAATAATAATAGTAATAGCGTGTCACCCTCAAAGAGTTCAGAGAACCAGAATTTCCCAACACTTATTTAAGTGGTTTAAGTGAGACTAAACGTTCAGTTTCTTTTAGATAGTTTCAACTTTGCCAAAAGTTTGCTGGAAGCTGAAAACAATATTTCTGGCTACTAGAATGAAAGTGACAGACACTGAGAAATGTCATGAATTTGGTGCTTCTCAACACCTTAACAATATTTTCTGCTTTTTTAACTATCTTGGTGTCAGCATTTTATCAGAGGCAGAGAAAACCCAAAATGTTGCTGGCTACCAGCCAGCCAGAAATGCTTCACCCTCAGGAAGAAATTAATCAATGAACATCTATGTCCAAGGCAGAACTGGTAGACCCTCTGGGAAACAAAGAGATGCATGAAATGTAATTCTGCCACTCAGGAATTTACAATCTAGGTGGAATCTGATTGTCACTCTCTTGTTCAGAAACACTCAAGGTTCCCTTGCCGCTACACTATTCTTCAGTGAGACATCCAAGGTCCTTTCTATATATCTCCTTTCTGGTTTTATCTGTTGCCACTTATTGCAATCCTGCAATACAGACCTCCTTGCTGTTCTTTTAACTACTATGAAAGTTCAGGCCCCTGGAGCTTTCTCAACTTCTTTTTTTTTTTTATTAAACATATTTTTTATTATAAAATTGTGGGGTACAGTTAAGGGTTAGGTATACAAGTGTGTATCATTCAGGCACCCTTGTTAATAAGGGGTGTCTCCCCATCCCCAGACAGATATTGACTACCGTTAGTCCCACCTCCCTTCCCTTCCTTACTCCCCCATAGTTCCCAACCACTGTCAGTCCTTTTTTTTTTTTTTTTTTTTTTTTTAAGTATTATGGTAGATGTTCAAGGTCCACTATATGAGTGAGAACATGTAATATCATCTCCCCATGAAGCCTTCCCAACCTTTCTAGGGAAGGAAATCTGTTGCTTCCTCTGTACTTCTTTAGTATTGTATATTTCTATTTCTATTATAGATGAAGCAAATTATATTATTATTTGTTTATTTGTGTTGGTCATTAGATTGTGAATTTGTTGCTGCTGAATATTTTTTTTTTTTTTGGTAGAGATGAGGGTCTCACTATGTTACTCAGGCTGTTCTTGGACTCCTGGCCTCAATCCCACCTCAGCCTTCCAAAGCACTGGGATTACAGGTGTTAGCCACTATGCCTAGCCCATTTTTGTTTTTATAATTTCTAGTGATAGGATACGATCTGACATAAAGGAATCATCAGTATATTGTCAATGAATATCTAAACAGTACACAGACATGAATGTTTTAAAATATGAGTCAATATGAGACAAAGGAGATTATTTTTTTGTACAAGACTACCAGCATACAAGACTACCAGCATCCTTGATACATAGTATAATAGGTTTTCAAAAATAATTAGTTTAATCTGAATCAAAAATGCCCACTGAATATCATTGTTTAAAGAATGTTTGATTTCAAATTACATTTGCAGAATGGTAGCATATTTTCAAAATGTCAGAGTTATGGTGAGCATGGTATGTTTGTGGTTCATTATTTAAACCAGCCTGGTTAGAGATCACAATGATGTTAAAAAATATGACTTGAAAGAGGACCATTTGTGGCCCTCTAATGCCAGGCTGAGAAATTTCTAAAAGTCTTTATGTGTGTGCGTGGTAAAGTATGGAACACAATTATAGATATTTTTAACACAGAGGTGATACGTACAATTCTGGAGATACAAAGTCTAATCTGATAGCTATGTAAGGAATGGATTAGCAAGTATTAACAAACTTTTTCTTAAAGGACCAGCTAGTAAATATTTTAGGTTGTGGATCACAAAATGATTATCATAACTGCTCAATTCTGCATTTGTTTCACAAAAGCCACTATAAACAATATGTCAACAAATAGGCTTGCTTGTATTCTAATAAAACTTTATTTCCAGAAACAGTCAATGGCCCAGATTTGTCACTTAGGCAATAGTTTACCAACTCCTGGATTAGAGCAATAGGTGGTAAAGAAGACATTTAGAAGACTGTTCAATGGTACTCGTATGAAATTTTGGAAGCTTGTTCCAGGATGGTGGGAGAAGAAAAAGAAAGAAAAGAGCAAAATAAAGAGAAATGGCAGTGAAAAAAAGAGAGTGGCTAATTGGACACTGCAGGGAAAAAAGGAGCATGAATATAAGATCCTTTATTTATGGCTCTGGACAAAGAGGATTGGAGGAATGAGGCATCATTGACAGGACAAGGTCTTTGTTAGTCACCCAGAAAAAAAAGAAAGAAATATGAGTCAATATGAGGATTTTGGAAGAAAGCAATTTGAAAAAATGTGTATATGGAAATCAAAGACTCAGGGTAATCAAAGAATTCTAGATAATTTTGATGCTACAGGGGGATTTAGAGATTATTTAGTCCAATCATCATTTTACATTGTAGATCATTAAGCAGATGGCCTGACCAGCAAAGCACAATGTTTCCAAACCATGTGTGCTTTGCCTTACACAATATTATTCCTCAGTATGTTTTCAAAACAAAGTTTCCAGTATTCAAAAATATCCAGCTAGAATTTTTGATTCTTTTAAAAAAGGGGGGCAGAGGGACAGAAGATCTGGCAATACCGGGTTTACATTACCATATAATAGGAAGGGTGAAACAGCTATCTCCTGCTTGAAGGATTGGGCTCTCAGTTATCTCCCTAGAGCAAACACACTGACATCATCACTCTTGTGGCCCTCACAGATATTTGTGTTTGTGAGCCCTGGTTTCAATGTTGGGGTTTTGGATTTAGATTGCTGGCTGGTGTCCTGACTCTGCCACCTTCTTGTAGGAGATAGCTTAACCTCTGTAAGCTTCAGTTTTCTCATCATGAAGGTATAGAATATTGTCAGCTCTTACCTCTTAGGATTATTAGCAATGGTTTATATAAAGCATTGCCACATGGTCATCCCCCAAATCATTAGGGGGCATGGGAGCACAGATAACTTAAATGAATTGCCCAAGTCCACATTGTCAGTCAGCAGCAGAACCAATAACAGAATTCATTTCTTATGACTCCACAGCTATTTTCAATACCCTGAGTGTGTTCCACCAAAAGTGTAATGCAGATACTTGAAAAACCTAACAGTCACAACCTAAGCCACAAAGAAAATTTTTAAAAAATCACAGATGATAATGGACCAATATATTGAACCATTTCCATGGGTTATACCTACATAGCACATTGAAACAAACATATAATAGTTTTACGTCTGGGATGTACTTTTTTGCTAAAGTCACATAAAAGGAATTCTAAACATTTATTCTATCATTGGTAACACAGAGCAATCTCCAAGCCATATCTGAAGACTAAGTTTGGTAACTTTTAGTTGCCTTCTGTCCTGGAGAACAACGGTAGGTAGAAAGACTGGCAAAAATACCCTGTAGCAACTTGGATCTGTCCATGATTTTTAGTCTCTGTTTCAAAAGTGGAAGAAAAAGTGCTAAGTCAATCAACTTTTGCTAATTAGTTATTTCTATTTGGTGACTGTAAATCAATGACAAGCAAACTTCTCATACTTTCACTTGGGCCGAGAAGTTTTTTTGCCGCTCACCATCTATCACTCTGCCTGTAAGTGGCCTTGCTGAGCTCTGTCTAAACAGCATCCAGTGCTCCAGTTATACGTATGATATCTTTCTCACAGCCTACGAGAAAATGTGCTGGTGGCAGCTGTTCATGATAAGCTGAAGGCTTCGTGAGACCAATTGTCATGAAAAGGTCATATTTTCTAAGCTGTTTATAGATTGCAATTTGTAAGGTTATAGTGTCACATGCTGTCAATAATTCAAAGTGGAGAATTACAACTGTTAACAGGTCATCAATTCTTTGTTCTTCTCCTTCAGCACTCGTTCCTCGAAGAGCTTTAATTTATTTCATTTCAGGTTGATTCCTTGAACTTTGAACTAATGGTTTCATTTGTTATGAGGGAAAAAGAAAAGAAAAGAAAAACAGGCTGGCACAATGCAAATAATTTCTTAACAAGTTTCAAGAGATCTGAACCAATCAATCAAAAGACCACAATTTAAACAGGAATGACTCATAAAGTCTATTTTCCAGGAGTCTAGTGTTGTAGAAAATATGTTTATTTTGTCAACATGCAAGAGGCTTAACACCTACTCTGCTTTCCAAATAAATAAATAAATAAAAATGAGAAGCAAACACTGAAACACTGAATATTGAAAACACTGAATATTGAAAGCCAAAGGAATTTCAATCACTTTGCAAGAGTGCATTTGTGTTCATTGTGCACTGCCAGGAGCCTGCCCTAATGCTTTCATTGGGAGAATAATTAAGTCAGAATCTTAGTGCAATTATGAGTACTGAACTTGGTGCACCTCGCTCTTTTTTGAGTTTATAAACTTCTTTGAGTATCTGATAACAGCTATGGACAGTGCATACACCACTTCTAATGAACAACGGCTACAAATAAAATTCTAAGATGACCTTCTGAAGCTGATTTATTTAATTCCACATAAAGAATTTCAGTAGTAGAGATGCAGACGCTCTTTCTCATATGACCAATGTTTCTTCAAAACAGACACGAGTACAGAGGTGGATGATGTAATTACTCCCTGAGGCACTTAAAATCTTAGAGGAGCCGGGCTCAGTAGCTCAGCCTGTAATCCCGCGCCTTTGGGAGGCTGAGGTGAGTGGATTGCCTGAGCCTGCGGGTTCAAGACCCACCTGGGCAGCGAGACCTCATCTCTACAATAAATCACAAAAATCAGCCGGGCGTGGTAGCGCATGCCTGTAATTCTGGCTACTCGGAAGGCTGAGGCGGAAGGATCTCCGGAGCCCAGCAAGTCGAGGCTGCGGTGGCCGGGAGCGGCCACTGCACTGCAGTCTGGGCAACAGAGTGAGACTCCAACTCAAAAAAAAAAAAAAAAAAATCTTAGAGGAGTCAAAGAATAATTCATTTTTCATGTTTGAGAATTATTTTCTTGACTCCCACATTAGTCTGAGACATATTAAAATGTTAGCACTCAGGAAAATAACCAAGTATCCAAGAGAAGACAGTAGACCAGGGTCCTCACCAGTGTGCCAGGGAGCATATGTCAGGCTATTTGTTTTTTGTTTGTTCTTCCTGTTCCTACTACTCTGTGAGTGTTCTTCCAACTACTCAATTCTCCCGGTGTTCATTAGGGTTTGAAGCTCTCAAGGATCTCCTATGAGAAGCTCAGAATTGGCATAAGCACCAAGTATTAATTAAGAATTCCTGGATTTCTGGCCCCAAGACCCATTCAAAACTATTGGGTTGGCCAGGTGTGGTGGCTCAAACCTGTAATCCCAGCACTTTGCAAGGCCAAGGTGAGGGGACTGCTTAAGCTCACAGGTTCGAGAACAGCCTGGACAACTTGGCAAGGCCTCATTTCTACAGTAAATCAAAAAATTAACTAGGCGTGGTAATGTGCACCTGTAGTTCTGGCTACTTGGAAGGCTGAGGCAGAAGGATTGCTGGAGCCCAGCAGGTTGATGCTGGGGTGGCTGTGAGTGTGCCACTGCACTCCAACCTGGGCGATAGAGTGAGACTCCAACTCAAAAAAAAAAAAACCAGAAAACGAAAACCAACCAAACAAAAAAACTATTGGTTTTATTGTTTTTGTAAAGTTTCAAGTTCCAAATCACCAAGAATCAGACATCAATACATTAGCCACAGTAAATTTTTCTGTAAGAATTTATGTACCTGGAAGTTGTCAGGAGGATTAAAAGAGTTAGAACAGCCGGGCTCGGTGGCTCAGCCTGTAATCCCGCGCCTTTGGGAGGCTGAGGTGAGTGGATTGCCTGAGCCCGCGGGTTCGAGACCCGCCTGGGCAGCGAGACCTCATATCTACAATAAAAAAAAATCAGAAAATCAGCTGGGTGTGGTAGCGCATGCCTGTAATTCCGGCTACTCGGAAGGCTGAGGTGGAAGGATCGCCGGAGCCCAGCAGGTCGAGGCTGTGGTGGCCAGGAGCGGCCACTGCACTCCAGTCTGGGTGACAGAGTGAGACTCGAACTCAAAAAAAAAAAAGAGTTAGAATATAGTCTTGGATTAGATTGTGTATAGGTGGTACAATTACATTCTTTAACCATAAGAAAAGTCACCACTGAAATCCAGTCAAGGAAAATATAATCTTCAGACTCAACCATGACTTAATGTCTATCATTTTCACTTGTGCTGACTTATAAAGATAATATTAATTTATGGGTAAGTATATATATGTGTGTGTGTGTGTGTGTGTGTGTACGGCTAAATAAATATTCATATAGAGAAATTGCTAATAAAATTGTACTTCTGCCTTCCAAGGTAAAGATCATACTTTTTTCAACATACTGTATATTCATTACCAAGACAGCTTAGCTTGAGATTTCACAGTATGTTAGTCCATGAAATGTGGAAGTGTAAACAGAGAACTGTGCCCAGTTTCAAGGATGAGAAAGCTAGTTCAGATTTTAAGAGGGGGAGGGGACACATATCTTTCTTCAAACTATTACCATTTCCAGAAGTCTATCTGAACTCAACATTTAAGAGAAATATCTTTTGCAGACACTCAGCCATTAAAACAAACTCTCTGTTGCCTTGCATTTTTGATGGGTTTGACTTTTTTTTTTTTTTTGAGTTGGAGTCTCACTCTGTCACCCAGACTGGAGTGCAGTGGCTGCTCCCGGCCACCGCAGCCTCGACCTGCTGGGCTCCAGCAATCTTTCGCCTCAGACTTCCAAGTAGCTGGAATTACAGGCATGCGCTACCACACCCGGCGGATTTTTTTTGGTTTATTGTAGAGATGAGGTCTCGCTGCCCAGGCGGGTCTCGAACCCACGGGCTCAGGCAATCCACTCACCTCAGCCTCCCAAAGGCGCAGGATTACAGGCTGAGCCACCGAGCCCAGCTGGGTTTGACTTTTAAGACAAACTCTCTGTAGCCTTGTGTTTCTTGTGGGTTTGACTTTGCCCTCAGTTCTTTAAAGGGATCAGTATTACAGATATAAGATACAACCAGGGTAATTACATACTAGAAAAGATAAGGCTCTGGCTTGCTGACTGTAGTTTACTAGAAGTTCATTTCAATATTATCAAAATTTGGCTAAAATTCACCCATTAATATATTGCTCCCATAGTCTTAATTTCTAAGGAGAGAAAATAACCAAATAAAGAACATTTGATTAGTTTCGAGAGCAGACTATTGAGAGCTCTTTGATATCAGAGATCTATTATATTTGCCTTATATCACAAGGACCTAGTTTTCTGGCAAAGGGGTTTAATGGCTGTTAACCAAATAAATAAAATACCAAAAGTGCTAAAAAAAAACCTTTCAAATTAGTGTTGATTTTTAAATATTTATTTTGGCAACAATATACAGTTTATTACCTCATTATCTCAACATAATTATACACACACACACACACACACACACACACACACACACACACACACTCTATGTAAAGAGGATTATTTTCTTATATTATCTACCTTATAAATGGTGGACAACATAATGTATGGATCTGTAAAATCAAAGACAGTGGTTCTCTCTTTCCATAGGATGGGAGCCCCATGAAAAACAGCATTTTTTTTTCTGTGATGCAATAATTAAACACAGTCAACCGTCCAAGTAAAAAGTGCTTCCCATTTCCCAATAATTTATTTGTCTTTTCACCACTACTAGAGTTCCCATCAGTGACACTGCTTATGGGCTCTGAAACCTGATTATGCTCATATTATTTGCCAGTCTTATGAATAGTATTCCCTGGTAAATATTTATTTAATTTCATACAGTCACTCTGTGTTTGACTTTCCTACAAAACACTGAATTGAATAACTTAATACAGAACAGCAGCAACAGCAAAATTGAAGCCTAAATCACCTAAACAGTAGCAATCGTGAGGAATTTTCTAGCATGGGGACCAGATGGCATAATTCTTGTAGTCTTCAAATTGTCCAGGGCCCTAATGGCAACTTGTAAAGGTCATATCTAACTTGGTGCTCACATGTAGAGTGATAATTGATAAGGAAGTTGGTGAAATTTTTTAAAGCAAGACTAGTTATTAAAAAATTGTGAATGCAGGAACTAACATTTTTTTATCAATTCCTAGGTTAATGGAAATTAACAATACACATTATGTATCAGAGAACCTGGACCACTTGTTTAAGCAGGCTAATATATTTTAGTCAATTATGAAAGAGAACCATATAAAGTCAAGGAAGTCCCACTGAAACATTATTTCAATAACCAAAATCAGGTTTTAGGAGAGTAGAAGGACATTTTATAGATGAGAGTGACTAGCTTATCTTGATAACCAACATATAAATATTTCTAGTAACACAAACGTTTTACAACTAACATAAAGTGCCCAACCAATGTCTCAAGTATTTTTTTCACATTCCACTGCAAAGCTTTAGACAGAGTTAAACAAACCTAACCTCCCAGAAACTAAATAGTGATCACCATTCTTAAGTGTAAGAGTTACCATTCCCACTATCATTTATGCAGAAGTAAAGGACATGAAAGTGAATTTGTCTTTGTAGATGCATACTTATATACTTATTTCTACAGCTAATTTCAATCCAGAAACCTTGTGGAAACATAAGATGAAAACATCATCAAGGTGTTAAAAATATGGGTGAGCAAATCATGTATTTTCAGAGTTCTATGCTTCTCATGCATGTCCTCCATAGCCTTGCAAGTGACAGTATTAGATGAAATATGTTACAAATCAATTTGAAGTTATCAGAGGCCTCCAACTTAAAATTAAAAAGTAGATTTTTATCTTATAAAATATACCTTTATAGAATAACCAGAATCATTTATGTTCAGATTCACTCTAAGTGTCTGGGAAAGAAGAAAGGAAAGAAGGAAGGAAATATGCATTTACAGAGTGCCATCTATGTAAATATAGCATATATAAATATATGTGTGGTATATAAATATACATATATGTATAGCATATATATACATGTATATGTGTGTGTGTGTGTCTATATATAATATATATATATATATACACATGCTACAAATTCTCAAATTTGATTTAAAAAAAAACTTATAAGATCAGAAAGCCTCAGGAGGATTGTTATAAAGGAAACCACACTTAGACATATCAGAATAAACTGCTAAAACACAGTACTCATTGTTTCAAAATTCAGTTCAGATGTGATTGTTCTATAATATGAAGTTGATTCTTAAGAATATATACACACGTATGTATGCATATACATATATATGTACATATATACATGTGTGGGAGGTTTTTTCATGTGTGTATGTGTGTTTGTGTATATATATACATACATATAAAACAATATAATGACCAGGCAAAGTGAAGATCAATAGCAGGCCCAAATTTTACCTGTACAATGACCATGTATGTACCCAATTCTAAATTGTACCCCACATAGTTGAAATAAAAATAAACTATATTTTTTTTGTATTCCATCTCTTTCTTTCCTCTCTCTAGTGTTCTAAGTACATATTATAAATTGCTTGTTATTTTCTCACAGGTCACTAAAATTTTGTTTGAGTATGTATTTTTTGAGATTTATTTTTCCTCTTTGTTCCTCAAGTTGGATAACTTTTATTTATCCATCTTTAAGTTTACCTACCTTTCCCTATATGGTATACAGTCTGCCCATTCAATAAATATTTCATTTCAGATAGTATGTTTCCATTTCTAGAATTTCCATTTTGCTCTCACTTTTGATAGCTGCCATCTTTCTTCTGAGTACCTCATAAATTCTCTCAGTATGACCACCTTTTCCATCAAGTCCTTAAATATGTTTGCAACAGTTGCTTTTAACTCTTTGCTGCTAGCTACAAAATCTGTTATCTTCATATTGGTTTCTCTTGACTACCTTTTCTCTTGATCATAAGTGACATTTTCCAGTTTGTATAATTAGTAATTTTTTATTGTTCATTAAACATTGTGGATGATGTTGCAGGTTATTATTTTGTTATCCTCTAAAGAGAAATTTTTTTCGCTTCTAATAAGCCGTTAAAAATTACTAGCTGGGCAACCCCTTCAGGTCCCCTCCCACTGTGGGGACTTTTCTGTCCTCTCAATAAATCCTGCTTTCTCAAAAAAAAAAAAAAGACTGGCTGATCACTGGTACTTGTGGAGTCCTAGCTTTATACTTTATTTGGATGAGACTGTTTAAATTTCCACTTAGGCCTCTGGAAATGTCCTTAATTCTGGTACATACTCTTTATTCCTAAAGTGTGTTTCAATGAAAGGTTCAGATACTTACTAAACCCCCTTTACCTAAAAGAATCCAAACTCCAAACTCTGTTTGCCATTCAGTGACCAGCAACTAAAGTCCCTTTTCAGGTCTTCTGTTTTAACGCTGTTTCTTTAATTTTTAAAAATAAATCATACTGTAATTTGTGTTCTTGTTGCTACAATTTAAAAAAAAAATTCAATCGCATTAGGGGTACAAATAGTTTTTGGTCTAGCCTTTATGCATACCCTCCACCCCATCTGTACACATCGTATCCAATTAGTAATTTTTCATCCTCCCACCCCTCCCTGCCCCCCTTCTGAGCCTTCAGTGTCCATTATACCATTCTCTATGTCTTTGTGGATCCCTTCTATCTGTTTGTTCCTTATAATTCAGGAATCAGCAAGTATTTGATGCAGATTTTGAGGCTCTGGCATCTGTGGCATCTTCATCTCCAAGATTTCTCCACAATATCTAGCCAGGAAGCACCAAATTCCATGTGCTGACATAAACAGCAGTTCTCTTCCTGAGGTCTTGTCAGCCTATGCTTTATTGACTTACAATGCCTTCCGGCGAAAAACTGTATAAACATAGTCCTTACCCAATGTGGTACCCTTTTTTTATGGGTTAAATCCTCATCTGTTTCTGCCTATTGATCTCTTGCCAATGCCTTCACATTGTTTTTCTTTCTCAGAACTTATAATTATTATCTACAGAAGGGTTAATCTAATATAAGCTACCTTACTATCACTCTAGATCTCCTTCTTAAAACAACTCTGTCTTTTCCAAGTGCAATATACTTTTATTAACCCTACTTGAAATAACCTTTGGAAGACAATTATTATTATCATCATTATTATTATATTTCAAAATCACTTACGTATGTTCTAGAAATTTTTTTTTCTTTTCTGATTTTATTCAAAGTGAATTCCTTAAGGGCCAATTTTAACAAAAAGTGATAAAAACAAAAATATACTAATACTGTTATAGTAAAAGCCATTTCACGTGACTGGTCTTTCTTTCCCCTTACTATATTACAGAAGAATAAGGGACACTATCAATCTGCCATTTCTTTTCATATCTAGTGACTTTCCAATATTGTGTCCAATTAAGCCTTCTAAAGAAGTAATGGGAAAGACAGAAGCTAATCTTTATCTCATCTGTCAACTTGGACAGCATCTTTACTCTAAAATGAGAGTCACACCATACCCAATTTCATCTGGGGAAGCAAGGTAGCTATCCACCTACTTCCAAATTCTAAAATGATGGAGAGTTTAAATTATTATTTTTTTCAGACAGGGAATAATAGAAAGGACAACATATCTCACGTAATAAGAAGGCTGGTGGATGAAAGTCATACTACTATGTGTAACTACCACTGGCTAAGGTAAGACTGCTTAGCATAAATTGGAATTAGAGGGTTGAAAATTACATCAGTATCTCAGCTGGGCTTCTTAGTATCCAAGAAAATCTGTCTACTTCTGGAGATGATCCCATTTCTAGGGAGGCACTAGGGTGATAAGTGGGTAAATAATCTTGTTTTTTGGTTTTTCTTAGAATTTGACAAAAATGTCACCTTTTAAGGGTAATGTAAGGCAGCTCCTTAGTCAGCTTTTGATGACTTTTCCAGTATTATATACTTGCATAATGTCTGGGTATTGAAAGAATAGGAAAAATGCATTAATATTTAACATTCATATAGCAATATAAATGGTTGCAGTGTCCTACAATAAATAAAATCAGGTCTCAAAATGTGCCTTTTTAACACATTGTAATACTTTAGAATTTGTAATAACCTCCCAAGGGAAAAAGTCAGAGGTCTCATCACTTAAAATATACAGAATATTAAGCAATGTGGTAGAGAATACTCTATAAAATACATTCTTGTACTGATGAGTCAGGGTTCAAATGTCTCGGGGGGGGGTTTCCCTCTAATTTAAGTGGTGTTATCACAAGTGCCTTCCCTAAAACTCTCCTTGAGGCTGTCTATCTCCCTTGGCAGTACCCTCATTTCGTCAAATTTACTAATAGTAAGCAGTAACCTTGATACATGGGAAGTTAACTTTCACACTCTTTTTCTCTACCACCCGTCTTCAAGGATGGTCTGTTCTTTGTTTCCAATCAGCAGGATATTCCTGACACTTTAAGGCTCACCAATAAGTTCAATATCCCAGCAGTCTTCCCCTATCCTCATTGCCATCCTCTGTCCTGTATTGTACAGCAGCTGGTACTGTATACCTTCATTTAGATAATCCATGTCAGAACAGAACCTCTCTTGATGTGCCCATATTTTCTTAATTCAGCCATTAAAGGTCATTTATTAAACAGGTACAGAAAAATGAACGTCTGATAAACATTTCTCTTGCAATAAAGACACCTTTGAAATAGTATAACACTTCCTGTATTTTTTTTAGATTACCTGCTCAAAAGTGAGCAGCAAGAGGAGATTGTTTGATCCCTTCAAACCTAATATATCTCATCCAGTTGAGGCCTGATTGAAGCAAACGTTCACGTCACTCTGAAAACAAGTCCTATAAAGCTTTGGAAGTTGACTGCATGTTTCAACGTTTTCTTTCTTCAGAATGAAAATGCTCCTACTTTTGTCATGATGTATGACAGTACAAATCACAAGGGCAAATATGGAACAAAGGACTTTAATTAAAAACAACGGGAGAGAAAGGAAGACTTCAACTGCCTCTTTCCAGTTCTACCTTAATTTTACGTGCATGCATATAGTTAATGCAATAGGTCTACTTCTGAAAAGTTGTGAGTAAATTGATTGTTAAAATTAAAAAGACAAACAATAGCAAATAAAAATAAAATGACTGCAATTTCATTTAAAGAGCTTGTAATTTAAATACATTTACAAACATTTATTTTAATTGAGGCATATTATCCCTTTCCAGAATGAATAACGACCTTTTTTTTTTTCTTTTTTTCTGAGTTGGAGTTTCACTCTGTCCTACAGGCGTGCGCTAATTTTTTATTTTATTTTATTGTAGAAATGAGGTCTCACCAAGTTGCCCAAGTGAGTCTCGAACCCTCAGGCTCAGGCAATCCACTCACCTCAGCCTCCCAAAGTCTGAGATTACAGGCTGAGCCACCGAGTCAGGCTGAATAATGACCTTTTAATTTGTCTTTTCACAGTTATAATCGTTGCTAAAATGAGTTTGCTTAAAGGGAATCTCATTCATAGCCACTGATGACAGGAGCTCAGTTCTATATCATGTCAAAAAAAGAAGCTGCCACTTTCTCACCTGTTCAGTATTCCACAGGGCTAACTAATCTGACTTATGCTTATGTTCAGTTATTTGTCAAATACCAGGTACAGCATAGAACTTTATGTTACACTGCCTTTGACTTACATTTTATATTTGACATGGAAGGCCCTAGGGTTACAGAGGAGCTTTCTATCCACACCAATGCCTATATAACACATGTTCTAGAAGCAAGAGTATCATTTCAGCTTTCATGCTTCCTGGTTGCAGAAGTCAAATAGCTCAATAATTCTCCCCTAAGTGACATGTTTGACAAGCTGGATAGGGAGATAACACCTGCACTCTGGTCTTTCTGTTCCTCAAATATATGAAACTAAACTCTGAAACAATGAGAACACTTCTAGTTGGATATAACTGGGGAGCAGGGCTGAGATGTTTGACAGTGCATAGATCTTAATTGTAGTGGGCAATTCTTTTTTTTTTTGAGTTGGAGTCTCACTCTGTCGCCCAGACTGGAGTGCAGTGGCTGGTCCCGGCCACCGCAGCCTCGACCTCCTGGGATCCAGTGATCCTTCTGCCTCAGCTTTCCAAGTAGCTGGAGAGGGCAATTCTTACTTGAAAATTGATTTTCTCTGAACAGATCTTCTCTGTGTGTGTCCTCAGCTTATGCCTGCTACCATCACCGACAAAAGTAGTTGTGCTTTTTGAAACATACATAATCAAGAGAACCAGGGAAGGACGAATCCATGATTTTCAGCTTTGAATATCACTAATAATTGTCTGTCTTTGATTAAAAAATCATTGCCTCTGGAGCAGAACTGGATTTTAACTTCTGGGTATGTTACAAAAAACACTAGAAGGGAGAAAAAAATAAGGAGAAAAAGAGCAGAGGAAGGCGAGAAAGAGAGGAGAAAAGGAGAGACAAGAGGAGAAAGAGCATAAAGTTGAGGCAGTATAGTCATTTTTTCATTTCCTTTTGTAGCTTCATTTTAAAACTATGCAAACGTCTCATTAATTTCTACATTTAGAATTTGATTCTGAGGGTAAAAGTAAATTACTCTTTTGGGTCTTTTTATCTCCACTTCCACCAGTGACAAATCTGAAAAAGTTGAAATATTTTATGCAGTTAAGCTTCGTATGTTAGAATGTGGCTCAGTGTGAACACTGTCCCGATACAGGGAAGAGAGATACAGGATCACAATGGACAGACAGTTGGATACTTGTTTCTAATTTGTTTCTTGGTACATTTTTCAAGAACTAATCTGCACGGGTTTAAAAACAAAGGCATTGACAAAGAAGCCCCTGGATTCTCCATCTCCTTTCCCAATTATTTCAGTGCTCAGACTTCCTCTCTAGCCATGATAATGAGAAATTGGAGTGGTCTTCTGTATAGGCTCAAGCCAGGAAAACAGAAGTCAATTTTGGACTTAATGGCAACACATTATGATAGAGTAAAAAAAAAATCATATATTTATCATAGCATTTTCTAAGATAGGAAATGTATAAAGTAGTTTCTAACAATCTGTATTGCAGACTCCTTTATATGCTTTCTTGTTAACTTGAAACTCCAGGTAATTTCTTATAGGGCTTTGATGTTTGGTTTAGATATTATATCTTGGGCCAATATTCTAAAATCATCTCTAGATTCCCAAGTGAGTCTGCCCATACATTTCTTTTCAGAAAATATTCACGCATAGACTCTGTCAGTGGACTGTTCACTTGATTCAGTTTGTGACACCAGCTTTACATAAAGCTCTACTGGTGGTTTTGCTTATATTTCAGTGTAAACTATACTCATTTTTTTTTTTTTTTTTTTGAGTTGGAGTCTCACTCTATCACCCAGACTGGAGCGCAGTGGCACGCTCACAGCCATCGCAGCCATGACCTGCTGGGCTCAGGCGATCCTTCCGCCTCAGTCTTCCAAGTAGCTAGACCCACAGGCATGCGCCACCACTCCCAGTTGGTTTTTTGATTTATTGTAGAGACGAGGGCTCACCATGTTGCTCAGGTGCATCTCAGATCCCTGAGCCCAGGCAGTCTTCTTGTCTCTACCTGGCCTATACGCACATTTTAATATAACCCTCAGAGCAGGCCTGTTACTCCTTATCACTCTCCTTTTACACATGAGAAAATTGTGGCTCAAAGAGGAAAATGATTTAACTATCAAAAACACAAAGGAATAATGAGACTGAACTCAAAATTAGAGTTTTTTACTTCTAGAAGAGTACACAGAAATTCCTATTTTAAACAAATATTTTCTTAAAGTGTAAGCTGGATAATGTTTTTGTTCATTCTATAACAAATACTATCTCAAATTTGGCACAGTATCATGCCCAATGTTCACAGCTGAAATTAGCAACACTTTGATTATATATGAGGGAAAAAAACTCTTTTGGAAATTAAAAAGCAATCAAGTAAATTTTATTTTTCCAAGAAAGTAACATAAAGAAGGAAAAATTTGATATACAAAAGGAAAAATGAAAAGCAAAACAAATCCATAAATTATATTCTTGATACAAAAAAAAAGTACTCACTTTGTTATTAACACAGGCTCATTAAAACTGAAATTAAATTTAGTCCCAACGAATTTTAAGGGACCTGCACGATACTGGAATTTTCCTACGTACAGAATTGATTTTAAGGGGGGGGTCAGCTCATTATGTAAAATGACCACAACATGACAAAAATCCTTCTGGAATATGCTGAATGACGTAAAAACTAGGAAAAAAATAATATAATCAAATCTCCGTTTTTCTACTACTATATGTTACTAATTGGTATGTAATTCAGTTATAAGTAATCAGGGAATACAAACTAAGATATTACCATATAAGTAGCAAATGAAGATTGCATAGACACAATTATAGCAATTGACACATATTTAAGCCAACAGATAGTTTGGGAAAGGACTCTGATACCATATTCTCTTGAAAATGTTATCAAGTTAAATGGTGAATTTTGATTTTAGCAGCTGATTAAAACTATTTCAGACAGAAGTATATGCTACTGAGATGTTTTTGCCCTGAAGTAAAAGTAATGGTTCAGACTCAATTTAAATTTTGCTGGCAAACGTGCTATTTAGCATTACTTGAATGTGAAAAAACTGGTGAAGGTTTAACAATTCAGGATATAACATTCTGAAATGGTGCTGAATATTTCTGAAGAGAAGGGGAAGATGAAGAGGCAATAACTCACTGAGAGCACACGGGCTTTGGAGTTGGCGTATCCTAGAGGCAGGCACCAAGATGTGTTTTGCCTTTTCTTTCGCCCTTTGTGCACAGAAAGCAAAGTGAACCTACTAGTCTAGCACATAAAAGTTAAATGGAAAGCTTGTCAATAAGATGACTGTTAGCAATAACTGAAAAGAAGAAAATAAAACACAAGGAAGAGAGTGGATAATAGCAGTTAAAAAGTAAGATCAAAATAACAGAGAATAGGAGAACAGCCTTAGCAATGAATTAGAAGCTGGAATCAAAAGGTCCTGCATTTCTGAGTTACATATCTCTCTGGGTGGGCAGGACAATTAATGGGGTTTGTTCTGTAAGTTGTATTTTTTCTGATATGTTCTGGTATGGATTATCAAAGTGAAGTTAACACCAGGTTATTCTACAAGTTGGAAAGGGGTGGAAAAGCAAAACAAAACAAAACCCTGGAATTTCACCTTTGCTTCACTGGGTAAGATATGCTAATAAAAATTTGCCTGAAATGTTGTGTTTCTGGAGCATCAAATTGCTCTTTTCTTCCTAAGTTAGGGCTACGTGGGAAGTTGAACTCTGACATTGTCCAAAAATTATCAGTCATGGTAGAAGTAGCTAGCAATTGCAGCAGCAACAATAATACAGATAGCTGTATTAAAAGGATAAATTAAAGGATAATTTTCAAAAAAACTAAAATCATAATTGTCATATAGGCATAAAAAGGACATGGGTTAAAGATTTCATTTTACTCATAACAAGGGAATCTGACAGACATTGTAACCAGTCAAAGGAGAAGTCCAAAAAGTACCATTTTATTTATTTTTTATTTATTTATTTATTTTGAGTTGGAGTCTCACTCTGTCGCCCAGACTGGAGTGCAGTGGCCGCTCCCGGCCACCACAGCCTCGACCTGCTGGGCTCCGGCGATCCTTCCGCCTCAGCCTTCCAAGTAGCCGGAATTACAGGCGTGCGCTACCACGCCCGGCTGATTTTTTGATTTATTGTAGAGATGAGGTCTCACTGCCCAGGAGGGTCTCGAACCTGCGGGCTCAGGCAATCCACTCACCTCAGCCTCCCAAAGGCGCGGGATTACAGGCTGAGCCACCGAGCCCAGCTAAAAAGTACCATTTTATATAGATTAACATAGAATATAGAATGTTGAAATGAACGTACAAATGCAGACAAAATTTCCTGGGGTGGGGTTAGTCAACTGAGCCACTACAAATGGGACAGATGCATTCATCTACAGTGTAAATAATTACAAAGTATCTCTCCTAAAATCAGAATCAGATAACTACCAGAAGGGTGTGCTATAGACAATGCATAATTTTCAACCAATGCACATTTTTCTTCCTACACCAGTGAATCATTTGAGCTCAATCTGGAGCCCTAGGATTGTTAGAAATCAGTTATAACTTCACATTAAAGTCACATGCGCAACTTCTCTCAGACATGCTCCTGACCACCACTTGCCTTACTTTGTACCAAGAAATCAGAAACATATTGTTTTCAGAGCTATAATTTTCCCATTTAAAAATGAGGCATCTAAATGATATAATACCAGACAAGCAATGTGGTGATCATTCTGGATGATTTGACCAGAGTGTGTCACCTACATAATATGATTAGTGCTGACACTCTTTGGGGAAATGATAGAGCACAATTTGTAAGGGACTTAAATTCAATTTTTCCAATACTCAGGGAGCCTTGCTTATGCCTATCTGCCAGTTATAAAGTAATATCTATGATGTTTTCTAAAAATGAAAGGAAATATGTTTAAAATCACAAGAGAAACATATGGGACTCAATTTTCATTGCTATTTTTTTCTTGGATTTTCTTTTCATTTAGGGAAAAGGAAAGGGGTAGGAGGAATGCATAAAATTATTTTTATATCCTTGTTTTTCTTCATAACGCTGCACCAGATTACCCTGGTCCTTTAAGCTCTTGGGTATAGTGCTGGAACCACAAAGCAAGTACCACATAAAAGTGTTCTCTGAGATTCTTTCTCCCAGTAATTTTAATTCACCTGAAGGCAAGAACCATGCATTACTTATCTTTATACTTAGCAACTTGCCTGACCCACAGTGGGTGTGTTATAAATGGTTGGTAAACTCTGTACCCTGTTCTCAGTCTTTACCCTGAGCTACTCACAGTGCCTGCACTCATCTGTGTGTCTCTGCCCTCCCCTGACTATCACTACTTCAGAACACATTTTCCCTGGCTTGCAGCTTTGATATACTCATAAAACTCCACTCCTGCCACATATTCTCTTATTTTGACTGGTTGCATTTCTCGTTTACAACAGCTGGACTATATAATTGTAGTGGTGCTGCCACAGAACTGGCTCCCCAACTCAGCCCCATGTAAAATGCTGTCCCAATTCATCTTATCTCTAAACACATTATACTAATGCAAATAGGAGCCATATTCCAAGTCATCAGAAGAAAAACTGTAATCAAGACAGAGGGGTGTTTCCCTTATTTAGCAAACCACTTAAAAAGTCAGAAAATGGCTGGGGATTGTGGCTCACACCTGTAATCTCAGTACTTTGGGAGGCCAAGGTGGAAGAATTGCTAGAGCCCAGGCGTTCAAGAGGAACCTAGGCAACATAGCAAGACCGTATTTCTACAAAAATTTTAAAAAATAACCAGGTGTGGTGGCGCCTGCCTATAGTCCTATCTACTGAGAAGGCTGAGGAGGATGGATCACCCAAGTATAGGAGCTCGAAATTATGGTGAGTTGTGATCATGCCATTGGCCTCCAGGCTAAGTGACAGAGTGATATCCTGATTCAGGAAAAACAACAACAACAAAAAAAAAGAAAAGCAAGAGAAGACTTGGTGCAGTGGCTAACACCTATAATCTCAGTGCTTTGGGAGGCCAAGGCAGGAGGGTTACTTGAGGCCAAGAGTTCAAGACCAGCCTAGGCAACATAGCAAAACTTCACCATTACAAAAAAAATTTTTTTTTAATTAGTTGGGTGTGGTGGCATACGCCTGTAGTCCCAGATACTTGGGAGGCTGAGGTGGGAGGATTGCTTGAGCCCAGGATTTTGAGGTTGCAGTAAGGTATGATCACACCACTAAACCCCTGTCTGCAAGACCCTGTGTCTTAGAAAAAAAAGTGAGAGAAATATATGCTTCTCTATCAATGGTTTTCCTGAAATGTTTATACATACACTGTGGTTTAAAGTGTAAGAGCACAACCAGGCTCGGTGGCTCAGCCTGTAATCCCGGGCCCTTGGGAGGCTGAGGTGAGTGGATTGCCTGAGCCCGCGGGTTCGAGACCCGCCTGGACAGGCAAGACCTCATCTCTACAATAAATCAAAAACATCAGCCGGGCGTGGAAGCACATGCCTGTAATTCCGGCTACTCGGAAAGCTGAGGCAGAAGGATCGCCGGAGCCCAGCAGGTCAAGGCTGTGGTGGCCAGGAGCGGCCACTGCACTCCAGTCTGGGCGACAGAGTGAGACTCCAACTCAAAAAATAAATACATACATACAAACATACATACATACATAAAGTGTAAGAGCGCAACTTGGCTATTTTGCAGAACAAAAGAAACAGTAAATAAATTCAGAACTGTGCTTTATTTATTTATTTATTTATTTATTTATTTATTTATTTATTTATTTTTGAGTTGGAGTCTCACTATCACCCAGACTGGAGTGCAGTGGCCGCTCCCTGCCACTGCAGCCTCAACCTGCTGGGCTCCCATGATCCTTCCGCCTCAGCCTTCCAAGTAGCTGGAACTATAGGCACGCGACATTACGCCTGGCTAATTTTTGATTTATTGTAAAGACGAGGTCTTGCCAAGTTGCCCAGGCAGGTCTCGAACCCTCAGGTTCAGGCAATCCACTCACCTTGGCCTCCCAAAGTGCTGGGATTACAGACTGAGCCACCAAGCCCGGCCCAGAACTGTGCTTTAAAAGAGTAGTTTGGTGAGCTACTCTTTCCATTACACTGAACAGCAGTCTTTCTCCACTATCTCCCAAACTTCTTCCCCACTACCTTTTAAAACCCCCTTTTTCTTTTTCTTTTTTTGAGTTGGAGTCTCACTCTGTCACCCAGACTGAAGTGCAGTGGCCGCTCTCGGCCACCGCAGCCTCGACCTGCTGGACTCCGGCGATCCTTCCGCCTCAGCCTTCCGAGTAGCCGGAATTACAGGCATGCGCTACCACGCCCGGCTGATTTTTTGATTTATTGTGGAGAAAACCCCCTTTTTCAACTGCCTTCTTTCTCTATTCTCAGCTGCTTGAGTGGGGAGAAGAAAGAGTATGGAGTTTGCATTGGAGACCCATTTATTCTGGTTACTTCTCACAGATTCAGCAGATACTTTCACTATCTGCTTTTAATTAAGGAGACAACCTCTAGTGAATGCAACAAATGAGCAGTCTTGCAAATAGAGGAAAGAACAGAAGCTTAATGTACAAAGCCTTCCTATGTGGATGTCAGGCCTCACAATTTCATAAGCCAGTTCTCACACTCATATTCACACGTTTATATTCATTGCTTTTACATAATTTGTTAACCTTTTGTTTAAAAAGTGCCTGAGCAAAGGGTAGTGTAGAACTATCCATGCAAAATAATACTACAAGAATAAGCACAGTTTCTGAGAGCTCATGCCTTTGTAGTGTCAAAGTAACAGCACTAATGAAGCTGGCTCGGTTACCTAATTATTGGGGTCATTCATGTTGGCCTTTCTTGTCATCGGTATTTCCAACCTTTGGCTTCTTTCATGTCTTTAATGTTCAATTAAAAAATACGTTTTGTTTTTGCAAGGAGACTTGTGTAGGGGTGAAGAAAAGGAGCAAATGGGCACAATTCCATCTCAGATTCCTTTTCTTTTTAAAGGTGCACTTTAATATGAAAGCCAGTCTTAAACTACTTATAAAGTCTGATGACTTGACCTGGAATAAAAATAAACTGAATTAGATACTTTCAGATATACCGTTAAAGCGAAACAGCCATTATCTTTTTTACATTAAGAGAAGGGCAGAATGCCATCCCCTTTCATTTCTCCAGTAAATCAAATTGAATTATTCATTAGCACTGAATGTTTCCAAATCAACCACTCCCCTCCACATACCATTACCTCATTTTAAACAATGAATGGCTTTAACTCTTCAAAAAATAACCTCTCTGATACATTGAGCTCCTAAAGTTTTGAACTTTGCAAAGATTAATTTCTGTGGTTCATAAGTCTCTAGAGGAGAATCTGACAGTAAGATAATAAACAAGAAATTAAACAGTATCTCCTTGTATTGCTTTCAGGTTCTCCCATTTGTTGCTGACTATATGACTCTGGTGCTGAATAATTGGGATCTGAGGTTGGTAAAAGGTAAGTAAAATTTTTGGAAATAAGTAATGAGGAAATTTCTAAAGTGTCATATTTGGTCAAATGAAAGCTGGTTCTAAAATTCCTTCCCAAGAGTTTATATCAAACTACAGCTTATATAAAACTACTGATTAATATAATTCAGATTTAATTTTTTAAAAAAACCACAGGTAATTCCCAGTCCCTTCAGACAACTAAATAAATACATACCCATCACCACCACCACCACCACAACCACTGAACATTCACACATATACACATAGTTACAAATAGGCAAACATCATTTTTCTTCTCTAAGATCAGCTCTCTAGGTACTAAAGTCTATATTTCATGCAGAATCCCATCTTCCATCTTTAACTCTGACAATTTTGCATGTGCTATATCCTGTTTCATTAACAAGAAGCTCATCAGAGCCACATCAAAAAGTGAAGATGCATTGCTTCTATTACCATTTATAGCATCATTTGTTTCATTTAAGAAAATGTGCTTAGTCCCTGGCCTTAAATTACGTAGAAGAAACAGGATTCCGAAGTTCAGAGTACATATTTATTCGCCCATCTATTCTCTTTGTCAGAAGAGAAATCACTTTATGTTGACTTACAAGACAAACTGTTTCCATTTGCCCCAGCAGAAGCTTGGCTCTGTCAAACAATAACTTAGCTTCAGGGACTTCTGAGCCATTCTTGTTTCCAAATCAGGCAGTAGCTTCCAGATTACACTTCCTTAATTCAGGCTTTACAAATGCAGTCAAGGGCTGAGCTCAAATTTACTTCTGCATGGTGATAATAGGATTTCTCAAGTATAACAAGATAGGGAGAAATTTATTATCTTAACAACTGACACTAGGATTCCTCTTAGGAGGAACTCTGGCTTGGTTGGAAATAATACCTGGATTATGGTTTTTGTTTGTTGAAAATCTGTCTTGCCAGGCGTGGTGGCTCACACCTGTAATACCAGCGCTTTGTGGGGCGGAAGTGAGAGGTTTGCCAGAGCCCATGGGTTCTAGACCAGCCTGTGCAACATGGCGAGGGCACATCTCCACAATAAATAAATAAATAAATTAGCCAGGCATGGTGGTGCACACCTATATTTCCAGCTACTTGGAAGGCTGAGGCGGAGGAATCACCTGAACCCAGCATATCGAGGCTGTGGTGGTCGTGAGTGTGTCACTGCACTCCAGTCAGGGGACAGAGTGAGTCTCCGACTCAAAAAAAGAAAATCTGTCTCAGCAGATGTCAGCTGGGCCAGATATCACAGGAAAGAATGTTTGAAATTTCTGAGAACAATCTAGAAAGAAGCAGGTGACAAATGAAGGGGAGGAGGAGGAAGAAGAGAACCCACTTGTGACAGGGCAGAAAACCGTGTTTCATGCGACAGTTTCTCCTGCCCTGCCTCTGGCTAAATCTTCAGTTAAGACCACAAAACTGAACAAAAAAAAATTTTTTTTTTAAATTTGGACTCTTACTCCATCACCCGGGTTGGAGCACAGGGCTACCTCAGCATCGACCCGCTGGGCTCCAGTGATACTTCCGCCTCAGTCTTCCAAGTAGCTGGAACTACAGGCATGCTACCACACCCGGCTAAGTTTTGATTTATTGTAGAGATGAGGTCTCACCAATTTTCCTGGGCTGGTCTCGAACCCATGGGCTCAGGCAATCTACTCACCTTGGCCTCCCAAAGTGCTGGGAATACAGGCTGAGCCACAAAGCCTGGCCCTGAACAAAAATTTGAAATAATTTTTTAAAAAGTTGCTACTGTAGAAACCAGAGACAGTTTCTATTTTCTTGTGTGTGGTACTCACGCAGCAGTTGGATGTCAAAGTGGTCTTGAGAACATGCTTCCACTGCCCCCTCAAAACTGCCTTGGAAACATCTTTAAAAGTTAATTTTACCTCCAACTTGAATTTCTATATGCTTCTATTTAACATTTGGCTTATTCAAAGGAAATGCTTTAATTAGTTTGTTCAGGCAAGATCAAACAAATACATACAAGTAAATAAATGATTTTCGTAGTCTTAAGATACTCTTCTCAGTGTTTCCTTCAGAGGATCTATGGAATGAGCGACCTATCCTTCTCCTCAAGGAGTGTACAGTCTAGTGAAGAAGATAACATATGGCCTCAAGTAATTATAATGTGAGACAGAATATAAAGTGTGAGACCAGGGATGGGAAGAAGGAGCAATGCTTGTGTAATTATCTTGATATCTCCCACATTTAGATTGAAGGATAATAAAAATGTTTTCCTAATCTCTACCAATCTAGTCTCTGGAGTGACTAGCCCAAGTCTTGAACACAGTAGCCTCTTGAAATTAATAGTTAATGGAATCCCATGATGAAGCTCAGCATAAATATAAGGAGAGAGACAGGAGGGGGCAGAGTATAGACAAGGCATTTCAAAAGGTCTAGTTTGCCTAGAATTTAAAATGTGTGAGGAAAGAAACTGCAAGGAAAATGTGATTATGTTGGGCTAGGGCCAGATGTAAAGGTATCTAAAATGGAATTTTATTGTCTTGTATTTAGACAATGGAAAGTGTAATGGGGAAATCCTTGGCTAGGGAAATAAAGGATGAGGCACACTTCAGACCAATTACCACAACATCATATGCAGAATAAGGTGGGAACAAGTCTGCTGGTGGGGAAACTCAGGAAAAGCCCTTTTAGTAGTCTACTTATAAGCCAAGCTATGGGGGTTCAGTGTGGGATAGGAATAATAGGAATGAAAAGAAGTAAGATGTTATAAGAGATAGAAATAAGCTGCTTATAAGCAGATGCTTGCCTTAAGTCAACTTAACAGCTATTTATTAAGCATCTACTTTGTGCTCTGCTTGTGGCAGTTAAACGTGGCTCTAAAAGGATTCATGCCAAACTCTTACTATTGCTTATATTCAAGATTTGAATTAAAAGAGAAGGAATTTATTAACTTCTTTCTCTAGATATTTTATTTTCCTTTGACTTCTTATAGTACTGATGTGTCACTTTTATAATTCTGAAGGAAAAAAATTCCAAGAATATGTAAATTTAAAAAAATATGTTACAAAGCAAATAAACAGAGTGGAGACCACTGAATTAGTATGCCAAAGGAAAAAAAAACGGCCATGAGCAAATTAAAAATCATCCTTATCTCATCATTAAAGCAGGCCCAGAAGCATCACCACAAAAGGTGTTAAGCTATTAGTTTGTGGTTTTGACTACAGCCCCAAGTAATAAAGCCATGTTTCAATTTAAAATGTTACATTTTTCATGCTTCTCATTAAGCCAAACTAATCTCTCAATAATTCTGAATTAGTAAGGTCAGATTCTATTGGAACTAAAAATAATTATGGAGTGAGTGAATCTTCCCAATCTCCTTTAATTACTGTGTCAGACCAGGAACCTGGGAAAGCTCCTACCTGAGACTAATTTAGGAAGCTTTAAGAAACAGTCACTCTTTTGGGCTATTGGATGCCTTGTCTCTCTCACTGTGTGCAATCGCCTCCAGCTCCCATAGCACATAGTGAAGCAGAAACTACAGCTAATGAATCCTCATTTCTATAGCTGCGAAAACCTGGGAGAATTTAAGAAAACATAGCATAACTTCCCTGAATATGCTATATTACATGAATTGTATGGATGCTGTAATTACCTACTCACAAACGAAGATAATTATGTCTAGCAAATCCAGGTCATATCCCATACAGAGAATCTCATCCATGCCTAACAAGAACTCAACCAGTAGGTTCCACTATTGTTTCTTCACAATGAAGAAAGTCTGATTTTAAATTTTAGAGGAAATAACGTGATTTTCTTTTAAACAAAGGTGTTAAGGTGCCAAATATCTTTTATCCTACTATTTACTGACATGTATTATTAAAGGTGGGGGTTGTTACTGAGATTCCATTAGGAGACTGATAGTCTCATAGAAATCACTGGATCCACTCATTACTATAAAAAGTTGTCCTACAATAGGTACTTAGCAGTATTAGCAAACTATTTGCAACTTACCATTGCACTCTTCTAATGGTGTAACAATATAAGAACATGATATATATTTACGTATAGCTGACTTATATAAGTTTTGTGAGTGTGTGTGTATGTGTGTGTGTGTTGTAATCTGGTGACTCACTTTCTGTTTTAGCTATCTCATAAAACAAGAATATTAATCTTTTTTTGTTTTGAGTTGGAGTCTCACTCTGCAATCCAGGCTGGAGTGCAGTGGCATACTCACGGCTACCCCAGCGTCGACCTGCTGGGCTCTGATGATCCTTCCGCCTCAGCCTTCCAAGTAGCCAGAACTACAGGCATGTGCTACTACGACTTATTTATTTATTTATTTATTTATTTATTTATTTATTTATTTATTTATTTATTTATTTTAGAGATTAGGTCTCACCAATTTGCCCAGGCTGATCTCGAACAGGCAATCCACTTGCCTCAGCTTCCCAAAGTACTGGGATTACAGGCTGAGCCACCAAGCCTGGCCAGGATATTAATCTTTTACATAAATGTCTAAGGGAGAATATTAGATCCAACGCTTTCTTGGTGTTTCTTTCTGATCTAAAATTCATAAAAATGCATCATCATACTGTACTGCAGTCCTTAGGTTGATGACATTATCTGCAGTACCTGTGTAATTCTGGATGGAGTCTCTGACCTGCTGTGAAGGAGGCTGCTTAGGATGGGGACCATCTCATAGAGAATATCCTACCACTGTGCCTCTCCTTCTATAATACTGAATAGTTGGGAGGAAGGAAGAGAGAACGGGAGGGAAAAATTATGACTATGGATACAATTCATAAGCAATCCATAGTAAATCTTGTTTAAAGCAGGAAATATGATTGGCATTATGTGTAATAACTCCCAATATCTAAGTTTGAATTTTTAAACAAGGCTTTACAACAGTTTTTCAGTTTCCTTCCCTGTTAATTCCTGATTACATTTCATGATTTACTGGAAGTCTTTACTCTTCTGGGAAGTACTCCTTAGACTTCTCTTCTACAGGCCCAGCTCACAACTTTGGGTTGTGAGCTGGGCATAAAAATATAAAACACTTCATCTGTACCATAGTTGAGGCATTTTGTAAAGGACAGAATAGGTACATTTCCATAAGTATGCTGATGCATATACATGTGTTTATAAGACAATGATTGTCTAAAGATAGCCAAAGCATTGACCTAATGAAATAAAACAAAAACATTAATTCACCCTTATCATTCAGCTCTGAAGAAACTTTCTCCAGTCACTGACCAATAAAATAATTACCTGGACAGATACTCCAATGCAAACTACTGAAAAACAATACACCTTACATAGGAAAAGCCCTGGAGTGTTAACGGATGTTGAAGAAAAAAATCTCAGATACAATTGATTTTGAGAAAATAATTAAGATATGGTCAAAAATATGTATATGAGAGGGTTTATCATGGCATTATTTATAATAGAAAATAAAAAGCTGAACACCATGTAAACTTTGAAAACCAGAGGTGGACTAAACATAGAAATGTTACATAATGGAATAATATAGATATCAGAAAATATGATTTGTTAAAAAATTATCTTATATATGGAGGCTGATAATAGAATTTTAGGTGAAAGTGTGGAAATTTTTAAAAACTGCATAAATAGTATGTTCCCCAAATTCTATTTCCTTCTGTTTCTTCTGTAAGAATACCTATACCTACTTTATATATAATTTTTAACATAATTATCTCTTGGTGAAATTCTAGCTGATTTATTTCCTTTTTTGTACGTTTCTGTACAAAATGGACAAATTTTAATTAATGAAGTGGGGCTAAAGAATGTGTTAAATGAAGGAAAGAAAGAAGGATAGAAAGAAGAAAATAAGGGAGGAAGTAGGAGGGGAGAAACTAAGGTATACTAAATCAGAGCAACAAAATAATAGATAGTACAGGAAGACACTATGTAAAATAAGAATGAAGAAATAAAAGAATCCCTAGAGTGTGACACGTAGCAATTCGGAAGCATATCCTTGCAGAGAGAATAAAGAAGTGTGCTTTGAAAGAAGAACTTAGTAACTTTCAAATTATGTTCCACGGAACTCTAGATTTTTCTATTATTTTCGTTCCTTTTAAAATAATGTTTTAATTTTTAATGATTATAATTAAAAAACAAACTCACATAATAAAATGTGCTTATGGAAAATATTAACATTCCAGAGACAATCAAAGAGTTAATTACTGTTCTAGGTTAAATCATTTCCCTTGCATCTCTGTATCCCAGCTAGAGTTGTGTTTAGCATCTAATCCATTCTTGATTTAGAGGTAATTAGTTTTGGTATTAACCTTGTTCTAAAACTCCCGCAATCCTGTGTAATTACTTGAAATTTCTTCTAAAGTTTCACTGATTATGAAGGTGGTAACCCTGTGTGGTGATTAAAGATGGTCACAGATATTTTGACACCTCTGCCAAAAAGAAGAAAGGTCTTTGTCTCATTCTCTCAAATTGATGATCTGATACACAGGTTCTTAACATAGAAATGTTACATAATGGAATAATATAGATATCAGAAAATATGATTTGTTAAAAAATTATCTTATATATGGAGGCTGATAATAGAACTATTCTTTGATAGTTTTGACAATAGAACATAGCAGAAGTGATAGAGTGACATTTTTCCGATGTGGTATTAACAGTCAGCTTCCACCTCCTGTCATTTGGAACATTCTCTCTTGAAAATCAGCTTCCATGCTGTCAGGAAGCCCAAGAAACCTTGTGGAGAGACCCCAATGGAAAGGAAAGAAATCCAGTGGCTGACAGCCCTTAATGAGTTCACAAGGAACGTCTAGCACCATTTTACCAGTCATGCGAGAAAGATATCTTGAAAATGGGTCCTCTAGTCCTAGGTGATCCCTTCTAGCCAACACCTTATGAAACTGCCACTGCTAAGCCCCGTCCAAATTAAATATTCATAACCCAAATAAATTAATAGTGGGGTTTTAGGCCACAAAATTTTAGGGTGGTTGGTAACACAGGTAACTGGAACATTCTAAATGAGTCCTTTAAAAATATTTTTTAAATGTAGATTGTCCATTATACATGAGTATACTGTTTGGTAGTTAATATACTACTTCAGCACATCTGTGCCACATTCAGAAGAGTGCCATGCAAAGCTCAAGGCCTTATAATGCTTATTTGATAGCTGTGCAATAACAAGTGAATAAATAATATATTTGTATAAAATTTAAGTGCTTATTTAAATTTTACTTCTTCCTATAGTATCATAAAGTGTTTTTTCATGTTGTCTGCATTGTTTTTGTATTTATTATGAGTTAAGTAATTATATTACATATGAACCATTTTTATGTTTTATAAATAATTTTTAAAATATATTAAAGACTGTGGTGACATTGATTAGATTAAAAATGAGAGAGCAATTTACACTATAATAACATCAGATGATTCTTCCAGTAGTGCTAATGAGAACTTCAATGGCACATAAAATAGCAATATTTTCATAAATATTTTTCATAAAGTCACTCAAAAAAAGACAATACAATAAGCAGTTGTCATTGGTTTCACTTTTTAAGGTAATATAAGTCCAAGCCCTCAATGTAATGTATGCATTACAATTTTACAAAATAGTGTACCAGCCAAGTCACAAGGTCGTTTTTATACAAATTCCAAATAAACATCCTAGGATTTTATCTGGGACAACTAAACATGTAAATGTTATTAAAGAAAAGCACAAAAAATATTCACATATGTTGATGAAAATGCAGTTGCAACATTTTCGATGTAAATTGCTTCATCATGTGAAAGGAAGATGTAACCACAATAGATAATAGACAAAAAGTTAATGCTTCTGATACTGACATTGTAATAAGTAGATGATGAATAGGTAATGTTGAAAAGTACAATTAACCATAGTCCGGAGATGGAGCTAAGAAAGCAAATTCTGAATATTGGATAAATTTGCTTAAGTTTGGGTTTTATTAGATCACCAAAATTCAACTGTACATAAAAATGGTTATTATGACTCTCTTTTTATTTTGTTTGCTTTGGTAAGTTGTGGTCATGCAAAGATACCAGGAAGATTTGTCATTTGGTTAAATTATTCCATATTTATACAACAGAAAATCTTAAGAATCTAGATTAGTTTTTAAAAATACATGATCAAGAATGGCAAAAATGCAGTTACATCTGCATATAGATGCTGAGAAAACAAAAAAAAGTTGTAAAATGTCACAACCCTTGTAAAAATTATTTCTCAAATGTGATCAAGTACTCTTTGTATGTTACAGGGAACAGCATTACTTCTTCAGTAACATCTTTTATCAAAACTGCTTGGATAATGCAATGGATACAGTTCACTAGACTACAGACATTTTAGAATTATTTGAGCAGTGAGTTACAGCTTTTTATTTTTTAAACTGAAGTCTTCAGCTCTTCTGATCAGTACAAGGTGCCAGTATGAATGTTTCACTTAAGTACTCACTATTTTTCTGTTTCTCTCCAAAACAGAATATAATGTTTTTTTGGTAGTTGGAGTCTCACTCTGTCACCCAGGCTGGAGTGCAGTGGCACGCTCACAGCCACCACAGCCTTGACCTGCTGTGCTTAGGTGATCCTTCCACCTCAGCCTTCCAAGTAGCTGCAACTACCACACCAGGCTAATTTTTTGATTTATTGTAGAGACGAGGTCTTACCAAGTTGCCCAGGCTGGTCTCAAACCCCTGGGCTCAGGGAATCTTTTTGTCTCAGTCTCCCAAAATGCTGGGATTATAGGCAGAATACAGTTTTTTGTAAGCTGAATAAGCATAATCCAGGTTCCACTGCTATTTAGTTTAGGACTATGGACAAAGTGACAGGGATAACAGGTAAATTTAAAGTTTGTATTCAACACGTAAAGTAAAATAAATTTTCCTGCTTTTAAATATTAACTCAGTTGCTGAGACAGACACCAAAATATACAATTTATTTTTAAGTGTTTGAAAATATCTCCTAACCTCAGGCCTAACCTAAGATGCCATGCAACATGGCTTTCCAACTTCGGTGATTCCCCATGCCCTGACATCAGAGGTTCTCAGGTCATATGCTTTCTCTGCCTGGCTGGGTCTCCCTTTAATTTGACATTTCACCAGATCTCAGCCTCTCCTTTCTTTTTATCTCACTTATCCCCAGGTGCCCATTCCATCCCATTCAACAAGCATACACTGAGTACCCACTGAAGTCTGACTTTATGAAAACACTGCAGAGTTTACAAAGAAGTTGAAGACACAGTGTTTGTGCTTAGAGATCTTCCAATCTAGTAGCAGGAATCAGATAAGCACAGAAACAATTGTGATGCTAGGGAGAATTTGATCACTGCTTTCCAAAAAAGATACAGAGTTATATAGGAGAGAAAAGCATGTTGGTAGGCAGATATCTATGCTTGTAGGACCTGCAGCAGCACAGCCAGTGAAGTAGGAGTGGGGAGCATAGTCACAAGCATGCTCCTTCCCATAGTGTGCTATAGGCTACAAGTAACAAAAAACCAATTAAAAGCTGTTTAATAATAAAGATGTTTACCAAGCCCCTTAGTGATTTCAGAGTAGGTTAATTTAGCAGCATAATGATGTCATGGTTTTGTGTCAGCTTCTCTGCAATGTGCTTGTGTGCTTGGCTTTCCTTCTCATTTTTAAAAGACAATTTCTGAAGCTCTAAGCATCCCATCTTCAAACAATAAAATTCAAAAGCAAAAAAAGAAGAATCATATTATACACAAATGTTTTTCTAACAAAAAAAGTTAAAATTACTAAGAAACCTGTCTTGACTTTATTTAAATTTGGACTTTACCTATAAAAAGATGCAAATAATTATTAAATGATTGTGGTGATTCAATTTGTAAAGAACACTGGTAGAAAAACTGAAGTTTATTTTGAAATTGAAATTTGAACTGTTGAAAAACTGTTGGAAGTGTGTAACTATTCAACTATGTGAGTCAGTATAGTCACAATTTTGGAAAAATAAACTACAGTAAACAATCATAGCATCAAACATATCTCTAAAATTGGTAGCAGTCATCCATAACACCTGTTTTCAAATTTTTGTTCATCAAAATTACCTCAGTGTTTGAAGCTATGGATTTTATAAGCTTGTGTAAATCTGAGCTTACACATTTGTTAAATGAAATGCTGTTTTAATCTTTCTTGAAGGATGGAGTAGGGGAGATTTCACAAAGGTTTCATTTATAAAATTGGTTCCCTGCTAAATAAGTTTGAAAACCCACTGGGCCAGAAAATTTTTAAAGCAGTTGCTCTGCAGGACAGAATATGAAAGAAAACACCAGCCATGCTTGATCATGCTCCAGTGATCTGAGGCCTAGTCGCTTGCTCACAAGGCAGAACATTTATGTTTGTTCTAGTTTCTCTGAATGAGTTCTTCCATTTTCTTGAAAAGAAAATGTCATTCAGTTAAACACCCCGCATTGGTGAACATCTATCACTCAGTTCATCTCTCCTGTAGATGTGTTTATCCACAACTCTGTGATGTCAAGTACTATCAGACTCTTCCCTTACCCACAAAGCACAAAACTTTGATAATCAGCCAAGCTCAAGAAAGTTGAGAAGGATCTGATAGAATAACTTGAGCTAACCTTGGGGCTGTGGTCATTTAGAGACGACTTGCATCTCTGAATAAGTTGACTGTCCCTTCCGTTTCTAAGGCAGAGCTCACATGCAGCTTCCAATGGAGATAACAGTCAATAGCAGTCTCTATCGGCAGAGCTGTCCTGTATGTTTTTTCCTTTTTCTTTTTCTTTTCCCCTGCTATATAAAACACATCTTGCAGATAATTTTAGCATCTCTCACAGTGTAGTTTTCATATCAGATATCCCCCAACTGAGACAGAAACACAGTGATTTTTTATATTCCCCAACAGAAAAACGCATAAGTCAACTAAACCATATGTAGCCAACCTTGTTATTCTTCAACACATAAGATCTGTCGAGACTGATGAGGGCAATTCCCAGAAGCTGGGCTGAGCAGAATGACAGGAACCTCAGGAAGAAAGAAAATAATAACAATTCTTCCCTAATTACCAAATATTGCCAACAGGTGCCTAATGAACAGTAACTTCTTTTATGGACCTCTCAATTTTTTAGGCTGTGGAAAAAACAAAATCCTCTTTGGGGGTCTATTTTAAATCTCTTTCCCTTTCATAGAGCACTAGCCACAGTAAGAAAAAGTTGTCAGTTCATATTTCTCAAACCACTTTTCACTAATTATTCAAATGCTGCCTCCTATGGTGAAAGAATTGGAAGTCTGCAAGGGAATGAAGAGATGAAACTCACCAAGAGAAGATTATAAGATGTAAGACCATTCACATTAAAGAGAAAAGATTCTTACAGCTTGAGGTTTTACATTCAGATCTTTGATGCATTTAGAGTTGGTTTTTGTGTATAGTAATAAGTAGGGATCCTGTTTTAATCTTCTGCATGTGTTCAGCCAGTTTTCCCAGCACTATTTATTGAATAGGTTCTTCTCTCCCCAGTGGTTGGTAGTGGAAACGTTGTCAAAGATGAGCTGGTTGAGAAACTGAGGTTTTGCTCCTGGAATCTCTATTCTGTTCCATTGATCTATATGCCTCTTCTTGAACCAAGACCAGGCTGTTTTGATTACTGCAGCTTTATAACAAAGCTTAAAGTCTGGAAGTGTGATACCTCCCACTTTATTTATTTTGCTGAGGATTGTTTTGGCTATTCTTGGTCATTTATGTTTACATATGAATTCCTGTATTGTCATTTCTGGCTCTGAGAAGAATGCTGCTGGTAATTTAATGGATATTGCATTAAATCTGTAGATTCCCTTGGGTAGGACGAACATCTTAACAATGTTAATTCTTCCAGTTCATGAGCAAGGAATATTTTTCCATTTGTTTGTGTCATCTTTGATTTCTTTCTTTTTTTTTTTTTTTTTGAGTTGGAGTCTCACTCTTGTCGCCCAGACTAGAGTGCAGTGGCCACCCCCGGCCACCGCAGCCTCGCCTGCTGGGCTCCGCCATCCTTCCGCCTCAGCCTTCCGAGTAGCCGGAATTACAGGCACGCGCTACCACACCCGGCTGATTTTTTTATTTATTGTAGAGATGAGGTCTCGCTGCCCAGGCGGGTCTCGAACCCGCGGGCTCAGGCAATCCACTCACCTCAGCCTCCCAAAGGCGCGGGATTACAGGCCGAGCCACCGAGCCCCGCTATCTTTGATTTCTTTGAGCAGTGTTTTGTAGTTTTCATCACCCTTATGGAAATTGGAACTGGCAACCAATTCCTGATCAAAATCCCAAGTGCCCACACCGTAAGAGATAAGACAGACAAGTGGGACCTCATCAAACTGACAAGCTTCTGCAAAGCCAAAGAAACCATCAAGAGAGGGGGGGGACAGTCCACAGACTGGGAAAAAAATATTTGCCAACTGTATATCTGACAAAGGCCTAACATCTAGGATGTACAAAGAACTCAAAAATGCTGAAAAGGCTAAAATAAACAGCCCCATTACAAAGTGGGCAAAAGATATGAATAGACATTTCTCAAAAGAAGACATATGAGCTTCCAACAGATACATGAAAACATGCTCAGCCTCACTAGTCATTAAAGAAATTTAAATTAAAACTACACTGAGATACCACCTAACTCCAGTCAGGATGGTCATCATCAATAACTCAAAAAACAACAGATGCTGGAGAGGATGCGGTGAAAAGAGAACACTTTTACACTGTTGGTGGGAGTATAAACTAAACTAATACAAACCCTGTGGAAAACAGTGTGGCAATTACTAAAAGATTTAAAAATTGACCTCCCTTACAACCCTGCAATCCCCCTACTGGGAATACACCTGGAGGAACTCAAATCACTCCATGAAAAATATACCTTTACACACATGTTTATTGCAGCATTATTCACAATAGCAAAAACATGGAAACAACCATGTTGTCCATCAAAGCTGGACTGGATAAAAAAATGTGGTACATATACAAAATGGAATATTATGCAGCTATAAAGAAGGACAAAATTATGAACTTTGCAGCAACTTGGAAGGACTTAGAGTCTACAACACTGAGTGATCTATCACAGAAACAAAGAACCAAGTAGCACATGTTCTTACTCATAAGCAGACCTTGAACAACTATCATAATATTATAAGAAAGGGATTGGTAGTAGTGGGAAACTACCAGGGAAGGAGGGGCACACCTCATCAACATGGGTACCTGCATAATGAACATTTATGTACCTAACCCTGAATTGTACCCCACATATTTAAAATAAAAAATCAAATATAAAGAGAAAATAATGTTCTTATCTCCTTAATACAAATCCATGCAAGCCATACAATTGCTCTTCCTCTCTTATAAGTGCTGTGTCCTTCCTTCTGCCTCACAACCTTCCTGATGTTACTCTCTTTTAGATGCTATATGGACTCTTGTGCAACCAGTACAGCTACAAGGTTTACCTCACAGTTATCCACAAGATCCCAATGTTCTGAAGAACTTGACAAGTTATCTACTTCCTGCAAAACTGGCCCAATAAGGTGCCAAGAGATTTGTCAGGCAATACAGCAGCAAACACAACAGAATGCTCCACTTTCTCTTCAAATAACTCTTATTTAGTTATTTTTAACATCCCCAAACACCAAAAGTCTTTGACTGAGGGGCTGCTTTAGTATAGGCCACAGAGATCCAGAGCAAAGAACCAGCTATTTAAAAATACCTGAAGAGCCAGGCTCGGTGGCTCAGCCTGTAATCCCACGCCTTTGGGAGGCTAAGGTGAGTGGATTGCCTGAGCCCGCGGGTTCAAGACCCGCCTGGGCAACTTGGCGAGACCTCATTTCTACAATAAATCAAAAAATTAGCCGGGTGTGGTAGCGTGCACCTGTAGTTCCAGCTACTTGGAAGGCTGAGGCGGAAGGATCGCCGGAGCCCAGCAGGTCAAGGCTGCGGTGGCCGAGAGTAGCCACTGCACTCCAGTCTGGGCAACAGAGTGAGATTCCAACTCAAAAAAATAAAAAAATAAAAAAATAAAAAAAATACCTGAAGAATTTTAGGTTAGAAAGCACTGAATTAAAAGGTTGAATCTGTATAAACATTGAGATATTATGATTTTATACTTATAAGGACTAATGAGATAAGCAGATCTTCATTTTTGAAAGAAAAAAAAGCCTACAAATATGTTTCTTTTCTTTTTTTAAAAGTAATTTTTAACACCAGAAGCAATATCTTGAGTATGGCATGTTCACTGTGTGGTTGTGGCCAGCCAACAGATAAAACAAATTGTTATTGCAATGGATTTTGATTTCATGAATTCCTACAAAATTTTGTCTAAGGGTGAAATAGGGACATCTGTTTAGCTTCAGTTTCACACCTGCCTTCTCTTCCAAGTTGAGGTTTAGCCTCAAAGAATAGATTTGGGTATCAATCTAATTTCATCTCTCACACCCTCTTCCCTACTCTTTGGCTAGTGATTTGAGATATACCAGTAGCAGCTTATAGAACTTCAGTGAAATATAACAATTAAAAGCCTAAGTCCTGGAGTTCAACAGGCTTGAGAAAAAACATCCAAATAGGGATGTGTAGAGCTCAAAGGGTTGTATGAAGGAATAATAGAGATGACATCTAAGTGTTTGATTATGATAAATAATAACAGCTAGTATTTATTTAGCTCTTACAATGCTAAGCACTTTCCATATATTAACTTATTTTGTTTTCATAATAACTGTGGGAATGATAACCCTCATTATCCCCATTTTACAGGTGAAGACTGAGATACAAAGAGGTCAAGCAACCTGCAGAGAGTGGTGAAGTTACTTGTCCAGGATCACAGAACTAGTTCATGGAAGAATCAGAATTTGAACTCAGGCAATCTGCCTGTAGTATCCATGTGCTCCACCAATACCTTTTACAGAGAACCTGATACAGAATGACTGGTAAATCACTGTGACCCTTTTACCCTGATGCCTTCTTAATACTATAGTTCTTCACAGACACTATTGAATTTATCATCTTTATGTTTTTGTTGATAACATCTTGAATGTTGCAGGCAAGCTCTTTTCTTTTCCCATTTCCCTAACTAACTCCTACTAAATATTAGGGATGCATCTTAAGTTAACTTCACTAAGAGGCTTGCACCTGTCCCTTCCAGGCTGAATTGCTTGTTTTTCTTCTGTATTCCCTTAATGCCACTTCAAGTCTTGGGTGGCCATTATCTGTCAATGTGTCCAATTTCCTTCCTTGACTAAGCTCCTTAAGGTTGGGGAAATAGCATTCAGTTCCATATCCCCAGGGACTTGCATAGTACCTGGGACACAGTTGGTAGCTAATTAATGTTGAAAGAATGAACAAATAGAAGTCTTGGCTTCTGGCAGGAAATCTTCACAAAATTAAAATGCATCTGCCGTAAATATGTTTGAAGAAAGTAGGGTAAGGAATCAAACCACTGGGAAAAGTTGGGTAATTTGCGTCGTATTTAACCTACAGCCTAGGCCTTGTTGAAATTTATCAAGAAACCTTGCAGAAGTTAAAGTAAATGGCATGGAATGTTTTCAGATCTAGTCAGGAAATCTACAGACCACTTGAATAGAACCTGCATCAAGTGGAAGATAATCAGATCTGAGGTAAACTGGAATCACAGGTAGTCAGCAGGAGACTCACTTTGGGTAGGCTAATAAAAGGCCAATACCTAATCATATTTTATTTCATTGCTATTCTCTCTTTTCCTGCAGCAGCACTAGGATTAACATCAATAATGGGGTTGTTTTTGTATTTACACATTGTAATTAAGTCTAGGTGAAATCTAAAGAGCTCTTTAGGGATATTTATTAGCATGCTGAACCACCTCAGTGTGTAGGCTACCTTTGACCAGTGGTTGGAAGACAGGATTAAATAAAACATACATTGTGTAATGACACCTTAAATTACCTCCAGACCTCCTCCTGCCAGCATGCCTGACCACTTCATGCTACAAGGATATAGATCCAGGTTGCTGAAGATTTTGTTTCTAACAAGTTTATCATGGCTAAAAGGTCAGTAGAAATAAGTAACCTGTGCGACTCTTGACTATATAGTTCCTGCTAATTTAGAACTCTAGATTTCCACAAAGAAAGACCACCCTGTTATTTCTGGCTATCCTTGAAGGTGGCTCTAAAATAATAATAATAAGAAAGAAAGAAAATGAAAATAAAGAGAAAATAGGGGAAGAGGAAGGAAACATCTTCCAGTTTTTTTTCTGGCCTTTGCTTAGTGCTGCAAGGCATGAGCCCTCTAAGGGTTGCCATTTTCCGTTTTCTTGAATACTCTGGAGCTGTTAAAATGTTTCAGAGTGTCAAAGTTTGCAAAGTTTTCTGTGGCAAAGTGAAAGTCTAGAAAATTCCAAAATGTTTCTTCCGTTTTTATGTTTCTGAGTTGGAGTCTCATTCCATTGCCCAGGCTGGAGTGCAGTGGCAAGCTCACAGCCACTCCAGCGTCAACCTGCTGGGCTTCGGCAATCCTTCTGACTCAGTCTTCCAAGCAGCTGGAACTACAGGTGGACACTACCATACCCGGCTAATTTTTGATTTATCACAGAGACAAGGTCTCACCATGCTGCCCAGGCTGGTCTCCCTTTTTAGGTCATACCCAAAGGGCAATGAAGCTGAACTCCCTTGCTTTCTTAGATCTTACAGCAGTGGTTCTCAAAGTGTGAGCCCATGGACCAACAGTATCTACAAAACCTAGAAGCTTGTTAGAAATGCAAATTATCTGGCCCAATGCCCAAATCTAAAACTACTGAGGGTGTAGTCCAGTAGCTTCTGTTGTAGCATGCTCTCCAAATGATTCTGATATACATTCAAGTTTGAGAACTGCTATTTTACAGAATTTGTGCAGAAAAATGTTTCCTTTTATTTAGTTATTTTTAACTGCATAAATTTACTGTACACAATTTGATGAGTTTAGACATATGGATATTTAAAAATCTACATTATTTTCTCACTCTAAGGATACTTACATGAATTCCTAAAGGAAGAAAAAGTCAATATGAGGATGTGGTCAGAATCGCCTTGCTCCTACAACCACTAAGACAATATATTACTGGACCAATATGCAATACTTAGGATCAGGATGAGTTCTTTGCAAGAGGCTCCTTGGACCTCTGTGCACACTGACTGACTGACTTCTTTAGGGTAGTCACACCCTTTCACCATGCTATCTTCTATGTCTAATCACAGGTAGATATGGTTACCTTAATCCTATGATTCCATACAGGAAAACTTTCATTTATTCAATTCATTCTACAAATATTTGTTGAGCACCCATTATGTGCAAGGTACTGCTCTTCTCTTGCGATATATTAGCCAACAAAGTCAAGAACTCTGTTGTTGTGGAGAGACAGAAAATAGATGGGGATTAACCAGTAAGTATATTTTATGGTATGTCAGAAAATGACTTATGTTATTACAATCACATACACAAGATAGAGCAGGGCAGGGAGGTTCAAAGTTACCTCTTTAGGTGTCAATGAGAAGGTGCTACCTGAGTGAGAAGCTGACGAAGGAGAAGGAGCAAAGCAAGTCAAGAATTTGGAAAAAGTATTCAAGGCGTGGGACACAGCCAGTGCAAAGTTTCAGAAACAGAAGCATCCCTGTCTTCGATAAGGACAGTTCTCCTGGAATCAAAATACTGAGAACTTTGCTATATTTGTAAACAATATCTAGACTCACAAATAATTTTAAAATTGTAACTAAAATAATACAGTAATGCGCAACACAGTGTTCACTGACTCTCTAAATGAACTATGATCTTACAGAGTAAGGAGAGATATTCTGCAAGGAATCTTCTCTATTATCTTCTTGAGAACATTTGATAAGTTAAAAGTAAAAGTTTCATTTCTATGATTTCTGGCTGAAGGTGACAGATTTGCAGAGGTCTTGAAGATGCAACCATAGGCTAGAAGATACTAAGTCAAAAATAGACTATTAGCAGTCAGTTATAAAGTAATATGGAAAACAAATGGCCAATGAGATTTACTAGTATCATAAATAAAACAAATATAAAGGACTTACACTATCAGATATGAAGAATTTTTATAAGTATATGATAATTAAAACTGTATGAAAGGATAGACAAAAAGACCAAAATGGAAGAACAGATAATTCAGAAACAGTTTTGCAAGCTATAGATGTGTGATTTATGTGAAAGTTCTCATTGCAGAATAGTTGGGTGGGAGAAGGGGGAATGACCTTTTATATTAATGGTACCGGGTCAACTCCATATATTCATATGGAAAAATATGAATCCTGACCTTTAACTTACATTATACACAAAAATCATTTCTAGGTAGATGGTAGATCTAAACATGGAAGGCAACACATTGACATTTCTAGAAGATCACAAGAGACAATCCTTGTGACCTTTGAGTAGACAAGATTTTCTTAATTAGAACATGTAAGCACTAACTTTAAGGGCAAAAAAAAAAAAAAGGTAAATAGACAATTTTTTTTGAGTTGGAGTCTCACTCTGTCATCCAGACTGGAGTGCAGTGGCATGCTCCTGGCCACCGCAGGCTTGATCTGCTGGGCTCCCACGATCCTTCTGACTCAGCCTTCTAAGTAGCTGGAACTACAGGCAGCCCAGCTAATTTTTGATTTATGTAGAGACGTGGTCTCGCCAAGCTGCTCTGGTGGGTCTTGAACCCATGGGCTCAGGCAATAAATAGACAATTTTAAAATGAGAAATCCTCTACTCATCAAAAGAAACCATTATCTGAGTGAAAGAAGAAGGCATTGAGTGGGAGGAGATATTTAATATCCATATAATTGATAATGGACTCATATCCCAAATACATAAAGAACCCTTCAATCAAAAGAAACAAAAAAGTAGGAAGGACATGAACAAGAAACTCACAGGAAAGGAGATCTAAACAGCTAATCATCATTTCTGAAAAATGTTTAATTTCATTTTCTTTAGGAAATGCAAATGAAGACCATAATGATACACCTGTACATATCCACTAGAATAGTGAAGACTAAAAAAGACATGAGAATATTGTATTAGGGAAATGTGGAACCACCGGAACTCTCCTACACTGCTGGTGAAAGTGTGAATTGGTGTAACTACTTTGGAAAACTGTTTGGCAGTGTCTATTAAAAGTAAACAATGCTTACTCTTTAACCCAGGAATTCAACTTCTAGATACATCCAAACAAAATGCATATATTTGAGCACTGAAAGACATGCAAAAATGTTTGTATCAGGTTTGTGCAACCAAAAACTAGAAACAATTCATATGTCCATAAACCATAAATCTAATAAATTAACTATAGAATATTTATACTGTTAGGATATTATAAAGCAATGAAATGAGTAAACTACTGCTACATTAAACAACTAAAATGAAGAAATGTCAGAATCACAATTCTGAGGGGAAAATAAAAACACAGACACACAAAAATACAGAGTATATAATTCAATTTACAAAAAGAACAAAAACAGACATAACCAGTTTATAGTTGAAGAGAATAGTTAGTCTTGAGAAAAAAGGCAATGATAGGGTTTAGGACGCACGACCCAAAAATATGGTACCTTGATATTTGAGGAAACCACTAAAGCAGAAAGGTCGCTGCTTAACCTTTTATTGCCCTTATTCCCTGAAGCAGACCATAAAATAATTTTCTGACCTTCCCCTGAAGCATGTCATAAAACCCTCATGTGAGAGGTGCCCACCCTATACCTAGAGGAATGCCCTTATCTCTAAAGACACAGGGACATAGAGAAGAATATAAACAAACTGCCCTTGCTAAGTTTCCTCCAGTTTACTCCTAATAAATAGGTCTCACCCCTTTGTATAAGCACACTTCACCACTGTCCACTGGTCATTTCATCTAAGTAAAAAAATTAAAAAGGCTCCCTGTTTCTCTGGGTTTTCACTTCTGAAGGTTCCTGTGTTACAAAAAACTTATGTCAAATACATTTGTATGCATTTCTTTAGTTTGTTAATCTGTCTTTTGTTATAGGTGCCTCCAGCCATAAACCTAGCAATGAGTGAGAAAAGAAAGAAAAAATTTTCTCCAACAGCAGGACAAAAGTTCCTGAAGGGCTGGGAATGTTCTGCCTCTTGACTGAGGTGATGGGTTCAGAGAAATGTTTCCTTTATAATAACTCATTGAACAGTTAATTCATGTTTTGTGCATTTTTCTATATGTGTTATACATTAATAAGAAAGCATATTTTAAAGACTGAAAGAAAAAAATTGTAGGCTTGTGGCAATGCAGTTTGGTGAAGAACACAAAATTAAATAACTGGGAGTTCCAGCTACTACCCTCAGCTCTGCTATTCAATAGCTGTGTAATTTATGTAACTCACTTTACCTATCTTGTGTTTTTGCATCTGTGAAAGAAATCCCAGCCCATATCACAAAGTAGCAGAAAATATTAAATGAGACAACAGTCACGGACTGTTTGTAATCTTCTAAGCATCCTATAAATATATGATGAAGACCAGTGAGTAAACTGTAGATGTGGATTGTAGATCTAGACTACAGTGATTATATACAGCTTGTATGTCTTTCTAAAAAATTTTTTTCAAAAATCAGCTTTGTCTTTATAAATATTGCTTTTCAGATCATTATCATTACCATTATTTAAAAATCTGGAGATGTTACTTATGGTCCTTAGCTCAAATTTCTGATGGCAACAGAGTGAAATTTGAGTAGTAGCTATTTGTTTTTCAATGTACCACAAACTCTGACTTACCAGAGTCTCTATTATTCATTTTTACTGCCAGAGTGATTATTATAGAAATACAAGTTTGGGATTAACAAAAAATATTACTAAGATTTTTTAATTCCTCTAAATTGGAAAATCTAGTCAAATTGCAAAGTTACAAAGTGAACTTTTGGTTCAAGATCTGCTGAGAGAAAGAACAAGAGAGCAGGGAGACAGCCTACAGACTGGGAAAATGTATTTGCCAACTCCAGGTCTGACAAAGGCTTAACATCCTGGATCTACAAGGAACTCAAACGTGCTGAAAAGAAAAAAACAAACAACCCCATTATAAAATGGGCAAAAGATATGAACAGACACTTCACCAAAGAAGACATCCGAGCAGCCAACAAACACATGAAGAAATACTCAACCTCACTAATCATCAGGGAGATGCAAATCAAAACCACACTGAGATACCACCTAACTCCAGTCAGAATGGCAATTAACAAGTCAAAAAATAACAGCTGCTGGAGAGGGTGTGGTGAAAAGGGAACACTTCTACACTGTTGGTGGGAGTGTAAACTAGTGCAACCTCTGTGGAAAGCAGTGTGGCGATTCCTAAAAACTCTAAAAATCGACCTTCCATATGACCCCGCAATCCCCCTACTGGGAATATACCCTGAAGACCTCAAATCACTCTATAAAAAAAGATACCTGCACACATATGTTTATCACAGCGTTGTTCACAATAGCAAGAACCTGGAAACAACCCTGCTGCCCATCAAAAGAGGACTGGATTAAAAAAATGTGGTACATATATACAATGGAATACTACGCAGCCTTAAAAAAGAACAAAATCATGAATTTCGCAGCAACCTGGATGGAACTAGAGTCTATAATACTGAGTGACCTCTTACAGAAACAAAGATCCG